>NC_133423.1:4565000-4865000 GCF_049350105.2 Macaca mulatta
ATTACAGGCGTAAGCTGCCACGCCCGGTGGGATTTGGAATTTCTAAAGCACTCGGTTTGATTGCAGAGAGCAGGTGAATTGCCAAGACCTGCCTGTGGCCAGGGAGTGCAGCAGCAGGTGTGTGTGGCTGGCCAGCCTGTAGGACCCGGAGGAGACTTGAGGATGGGGTCATGAATGCTCCACCACATGGAGGACTGGTGAGCTCAGGTCTGCCTGTTCTTGGTGTGAACGACTCACAAGAAGACTTGCCTAGAGGAATTTAAGGGACCCACCATACCATAAGAGAATACAAATGGCACAGAGCAGTAGGCATCATGGCATGAGGTACCAGAACTGTGCAAGGATTACACAAGCATTAAAAATGCAGAATGGATTGCAAGAAAAATGCCATTTAGTTTCTGAGCAGTCAGAGGAAAGTGTGTACTTAAAGATGTCATGAGAAGCATAGAGACGATGAACTGAAATGTTAAGAGTAACAACACAGGAGAGATCAGCAACAGCAGAGATGGGAGACCCACAGGAGAAAGGCCCGAGAACTATGAACCAGCACCAGCATGGCTCCAGAGAATTCCAGTGAGGGAAGGCGGGGCCAGGGCCGGTAAGTACAAAGAGGAAACTCAGAAACTCGTAACAAGAAAATCGGGCGTCTACCCACCTCTGTTTCAAACAAGACATCAACACTTTAACTGAAGAGGATCTTGTAAGCTGAACCCCTCAAAAAAAAAAGAGCAATAAAAATAAAAAGAAACCCTTATAATATATATCAATGAGATATATATGTACATAAGAATTATTCATTCAATAAGTTTATGGATCATTGGTAGATCATTTATAATCAGTTTCTTTGTTTTCAAATTTCATTAAGAAACCTCAGTCAGGAACAGAAAAGGTAGAACAAAATAAATCATATGCAGTCGTGTTACTCTTAAATTTACCAAATTCTGGACATTTGAATTAATAATTAGGTGAGGATTAGCCTCGTTAGCTTTATTAATCCTGAGCCCTAAGCCACCAGGTATCCAACTGAAGCTAAAACAGGGCATGATTCTAATGAGCCCTTAGTGAATTTCACATTCACTAAAAGAAGGGAAGAATGTTACGTTAAGGAATTCTTAGGATCACTTTGTTTGTTTAAGAAGGATGCTCTAATTGGTAAGTGGGCCTTTCTAATAAATTTTAAGCACTAAACATGCCCACAAGCATGAGTTAGAATACAAAAGTGGAAAAATTAGATTTTATAAAAATTAAAACTTGTGGTTTTCAGAAGACCCTGTTAAGAGAATGAAAAGACAAATCACACTGTAAGAAAATATCTTCCAAACACATGTCTGATAAGAGATTTATATATGGACTACATAGAAAACACTCACAACTCAATAATAAAAGAAACACTTCAATAAAATACACAGCCAAATGATTTGAAAGCACTTTCACCAGACAAGCTACATTGGTGATAAATTAGCATGCAAAAGGATGCTAGTCACTAGGAAGCACAAATGAGGATCACAATGAGGTACCAGTGCACACCTGTTAAAATTGCTGACAAAACAAAACAGAACCGAAACAACAATACCATGTGGTGGTGAAGACGTGGAGCCACGGGAACTCTCATACATGGCTGAGGGAATGCAAAATGGCATAGCGACTTTGGAAAACAATTTAACAGATTCTTCTAAAATGAAACATGCACTTATTATATAACTCACAATCCCAGTCCTTGGTATTTAAGAGAAATGGAAGTATCTATTAATACAAACCCCTGTCCATGTTTAGTTTTAGGGGCAGAATACTCACTAGGAGTTGCACTTTGAGCAATGAATGTACAGGGTTTACATAAATGTGCAGATTGCTTTATTCATAATTGCTAAAATTTAAAAGCAAACCAGATATCCATCAAATCAATAACTGCAGAATATTTATACTATGGAATACTATTCAAAAAATGAATAAACAACTGATTAAACAATACGTGGATGACTCTCAAATGGGCTACTCTAAGTAAGAGAAGACAAAAACTACACACTCCATGATTCCCTTTATTTCAGACTTTGAAAAAGACAAAACCAGAGGGACATAAAACAGATCAGTGGCTGCTAGGGACTTTGGTGGATGGAACAGGGTGGGAGATTAGCCACAAAGGGATATAACAGGGATGATAGAATGTTCTCCACCTCGATTCTGGCGGTAGTTCCATGACAATCTGTGTTTATCAAAGTTGATAATTGGCAAATGATGCCTCTGTAAACCTGATTTCAAATCTGAAACGAAAGGAAATAATGAAGTCTCTTAATTTACCTTAGGAATTTCTGTTAACTCCACTATTATCTTATGGTTAAGAAATGGGCTAATTTTGTGATAAGTTTATGCAGTTTCCCCCAAACTACATCTCCTCCTTTCAGGACTGTGTTTCCTATTACCAATAAAACAATAGTCAACTCACTAAATGACTTCCATTAGAAGGTTTCCATTCCTGTAAATCTCCAGGGATATTTTCACCATTACTTCGCAAATTAAAATAATGAAGTGGATGTAATGACTTTGAAAAGACAGAAGCCTTAAATAACTGTGAATTTTATAAAACTGAAGAATCTGGAAGGCCTAAAGCATTGCAATTTGTAAGTGTATTGCCTTTTTTTCTTTTTTTTAATCATTAAGTTTTCAAGTTTTAACACAATTTAATTCTGTAATCATTTCTGGAATTTACCTTTATTTATAAACTACTTTTAAAACTGTAAAAAACAAATGGACCTATGTATAGCATTTTGCAGGCTACAAAGTGTTTTTATATTCATTATTCGTTTGATTTTCTCCAACATCTCCTGTGGTGGGTCTAGAGTCTTCTAATTTTACAGAACGGGAAGCAGGAGTGCAAGCATATTAAGACTTTCCCCAATTAACAAGTAGCAGGGCAAATATTCAAATCCAGATTCTTCAATAGCAAATCCCAAACACCTGCTGCTTTCTTTTCTTTTCTTTTCTTTCTCTCTCTCTCTTTTTTTTTTTTTTTTGGACAGAGTCTCACTCTATCACCAGGCTGGAGTGCAGGGGTGCGATCTCAGCTCATTGCAACATCCGACTCCCTGGTTTAAATGATTCTCCTGCCTCAGCCTCCTGAGTAGCTGGGATTGCAGGCACACAACACCACGCCCAGCTAATTGTCGTATTTTTAGTAGAGATGGGGTTTCACCATGTGGGTCAGGATGGTCTTGATCTCCTGCCCTCATGATCTGCCTGCCTCAGCCTCCCAAAGTGCTGGGATTACAGGCATGAGCTACCGTGCCCAGCCTCCAAGCACCTGCTCTTTAATCTCTCTAGCCAAGGTTTTGTCTTGAGTACAGACTATCACTGTACAAGGTCTGAGGGGAATAAAAATGTTCCTTACCCCAAATTGTTTTGCATGGTAATTGCCATTTAGAGACATCTTTCCCTTAGGTAGGCAAATTGAAGATCCATCCCACTTAAACGTAAAGCTTAACTGAAGTTTAGATGTCCGAGTAGAGGTATAATGAAAGGTTGGTAATTAGCTGAGTGAACAAAAGCAAAACCTGTATGTCTCTCATTTTCGTAGAGGTCATCGTGCCACAAAGCATTCATTGTTGCCATCATGTGTATCACCAAAAACTGTTACTGCCATTAGAAGAAGGAGAAAAAAATCAAATAACCCAAGGCACTTTGTCCAGCTCTTTCAACAGAAGAGCTTTATAATACAGAGCAGCTATTATGCCCTTTCAGTTTCACTGCATTGCTTTTATAAATAGGATGTGCTCCTCTATGAAATAGGATAAAGGCAATATCCTGTATGGGCCTTTGTGAAGTCAGGTTTATAGAAAGTAGTCAGGGAGGCAGGAAAGACCCCTTCTGTGGTCTCTGAGTCCTGCCTGCCAAGGCCGGTTGTTACTCAACGCTAGGCACCTGTGTGTGGGATACCACCTGTGTGTGGGATACCACGGGTGGTGGCCATGACTGTCCCCAAGAAGGAACGGAGAAAAAAAAGAATCCAACCTAGAATGAACAGTGCTTTGACTTCAGATAAGATGAGTGACCATAAATGATTCTCCAGCTCATATGTGGGCCGCTGAATTTTCTGCATCTTCCTGTCTCACTTTCTGGCTGGTCTGCAGATCAGCCTTCCATCTTTCTGTCTGTTTCTGTGTCCCTCCCTCTCCCTTTCTTTCCCCTTCTCTCCCCCAACCCTTTGTCTGTCTGAAGATTAAGCAACCAAAGATGTTGTCTGTACACTCAAGCAGCAAGTACAGTTGGCCTTCTCTCCGGCTGATGTACCATGTGTAACTGTAGGATTTAATTTTGGTTTGCATTAATCAAGCAACAATAAAAGCCATAAAATCCCCTCTAAGAAGCATTTTAACTTAAAATCCAGTGCTAAACACCCAGGGATTTTGCCTATTGTCTTCTCCAATGCCCCATAAAAGGAATGAGATAGCAAGAGAAAGAAAGAAAAATTGAGCCACTTTTTTTTTTTTTTTTTTGCATAGAAAGGGAGAAAACATATAATAAATTAAGGGTAGTGGGAGTGAAATAAAGGCCAGAGGTAAACGACGTTTAATTGTGTGAGCTGCTCTCCCCCTTATGGTCCCTGCCAGCTGCTGCGGTTATTGCTACCTTCCTGTTTTAAGATGAAAGCAATGATGGTAGACACGTGCAGACACACAAAAGAGCCTATTTGGACTGGCGTGTCAGCTCATCTTTATCAAATGTTGCACAGGTATATTTTGTTGCCATGCTTCATTACCCCAGAATGGCATGCCTGAAATGTTTGTCTCTTCTATAAACCCAATAGCTTTCCCAGCCAGGCATTGTTTGACAGGCAATAGACGGGTGTTTCTTTCGCAGGCATGGGTTTGTAAAGGCCTGGCAATTAAGGAGAGGGAGAGAGGGAGAGAGGGAGGGAGGGACAGAGAAGAGAGGGAGAAAAGGAAGAGAGAGGGAGAGGGAGAGTGAAAGAGAGAGGAGAGAGGGAGAGAAAGAGGGAGAAGGGGAGAGAGAGAGAGGAAGAGAAAGGAAAGAGGGAGATGGGGAGAGAGATAGTGGGGGAGAGAGAGAGGGAAGGAGGGGGAGAGAGGGAGCTGGGGAGAGAGAGAGAGAGGGGAGAGGAAGGAAGAGTGACAAGATGTAGGGAGAGAGAGATACTAAAAAAATAAAATGTGTGTAGTGTGTGCATTTTCGATTTTTTTTTGTACATAAAGAAGACATAAAGAGCTGCATAATGAATCTGGATTGTGTTTTAGAAAGGATCATTCCCCCTGTGATTGGAAAGAATCTTTTTCAGACATCCAGGTGGTTGATTTAAAATAGGAAGTTTTGAAAACAATTTCTGTGAAGCATAAAGGGATGAGGCAAACGGCAGGGAAAAATCTGGAGATGGTAAGACCGACCATAGTCGCCAGAAGTGGAATTTGGCTTTTTTTACACATAAGACTATTGCATCAAAATTTGCCTCTTATCTTCCAGTAGCCTACTGGAAAATCAATATTTTAATCCTGTGTGATATAGATTAAATTCTCGGGAACTAGAATTGGGGAAGGCCTATATTTTATTTTTTCCCCTTAGAGCAACTGTGATAGTGACTTTTTGCAAATCAGAGAAGGAAGCATGAAGATTTGGCCAAGCTAATTATGCATGCAATTTCTTGCCATTCCTCTGGGGATACTATTCCCATTGGATTCCACAAGCTTATCCACAAAATAAGCTTAGCAGTTTCCACGGAAGTAACCGATGGTGGCGTCATTAGGAGCTAGCTCATTTGCAGAGGAAGCTTTTTGTTCTGTCCGAGTTTATATTAACACAGTGTTCCTGGCAGAACTGTTATTAACCAAGACCTTCATTTGTTATCTAGAAAAGAAGGGACAACAATAATTGATGGGCAATTCCAACGTGGGGGTACCAGAAACCACAAAATAGACACGATGATGCAAACCATGTATTTTTTTGTAGTTGTTTTGTCTTCTGTAGGAATGATGGGATGTCAGCAGATGTCTAGACAGAAATGTGCAGAATCCCTTCAGATCCAAGGTGACGGAGAGAGTGAGTTTCCAATGCCTGAGCTAAAACCATCAAGGCCATGTGGGCGTTGGAATTCAGAATCTTTTTGATTTTAGAAAAATGATGCGGTGCACGTACTGCATCCTAAATCACACTTCCAGTGGAGTCAGAGGTGGCGTTCTGGTCAAATACCAAATATAGTTGCAGTCAGATGTAGGAATGGTCACTCTAATTGGGATCAATAAAAACTACAAATAAAGAATCTCATGTCAGTAAAGGTTAGGTCAGATTTTGCTGCAAAAAGGGCTAGGAAAAGATTTTCAGTTTTCGAATCTTTTGCAGTTTTGTAATTGCAGATAAGGGATTGCACTTCTGAATGGCTCTTTTTTAAAATAGAGAAACCCTGCTCTGCCATTTCTGTGGGCAGTGGTCTCCCACGGAAGAACTTCTGCCCTCAGTGGAGGAGTCTACCCTCGGGGGCTGAACCCTTTCAGCAGAGGAGCACCCTTTTTTATGTGACCTGATCCCCCAGGACGCGCGAGTCACCCCTCCAGCTCCATAGGAGGGTAAGTTGTGAGGAGATGCTGGGAATATTTTCTGCAGGCTCCGGATGTGGGAAGCTTGTCTCTAGCGCGGCTGTGTTTGGTCCTGGCCTTGCCATGTCGCTGGGAGAGAAACTTGAACTCATCCCCTTTTCATATGCATTTGCCACCAACTTGTTTTGTTATTACTATTTACTGCCACAGACATGTATCTCTCCTTCACTCATAAGTGGGGCACCGAGGAGCTGTGGACCTGCTAAAACTTCAGCTCCGTCCTCCTCCGGTTTGTACAAATGTAGAAAGGTCACCTAGCTGCTTTCAGCCCTAGTGTTATCATCTATATTCTCTTGAACTATAGCAGTCTTTAGTTGCTTTTTCAACCCGAAAAAAAGGTATGTTGTTAGCTTCCTTTTTCAAAAGTTAAAAAGGGCTGATTGTGTGTGTGTGTGCGTGTGAACGCACGTGCATGTTTTTAATTTCCCTACAGTAGAAGAGTAATAATTTTTTGTCTTTTGTGGTCAACTCTGGATGGTGGCCCAGGTTTAAGCTCTGAGCCTATCATTAAAGCTTTGTAAAGGGTTTGTTCACTGCCCATCAAAGACATGCCACTCCTGGGTGTCGACCCAGAGGAAAAGAAGTCATTATACGAAAAAGACACTTGCACACACATGTTTATAGTAGCACAATTGACAATTGCAAAAATATGGAGCTAGCCCAAATGCCCATCAATCAATGAGTGGATAAAGAAAATGTGGTGTATATATACACATACATATAATACATATATACAATACATGTATATATATGTGTATCTATATACCATGAAATACTACTCAGCCATAAAAAGGAAAAAAAAAATGGTATTCACAGCAACGTGGATGGAATTGGAGACCATTATGCTAAGTGAAGTAACTCAGGAGTGGAAAAGCAGACATCGTATGTTCTTACCCTAAGCTATGAGGATGCAGAGGCATAAGAATGATACAGTGGACTTTGGGGACTTGGGGGAAAGGGTGAGAGTGGGGTGAGGGATAAAAGACTACACATTGGGTACAGCGTACACTGCTCGGGTGATGGGTGCACCAAAATCTCAGAAATCACCACTAAAGAACTTACTCATGTAACCGACCATCACCTGTTCCCCCAAAACCTATTCAAAAAATTTAATTAAAAAAAAGAGAAATGCACACATCCCTGAACCAGAGACTGCCCAGGCGTGTGCGCCTGCACACACACACACACACACACACACACACACACACACACGCCCCTCTCCTGACAGTGCTTCTTTGGGGGAACATAATTAAATTTAGTTTTGTATGAATAACCAACCTTCTCCAGAAGAATGCTTTTTGTGGGCATGGTTTCCTTGGGTGGTTACTGTAGTGATAAATCAGACAATAGTCGCCACCAGAAGTGAAATTTGGTTTTCTTTTACACGTAAGATGATCACATCACCCTTGTGAGCTAGAGACAGACACGATGAAAGAAAAAGTGCCTGTGTTTGGTAGAGACAAGTAGTGGGAGATTCAAAAGCTCATCAAAATCAAAATTTTGTTGTTTTTAAATTATTCTTGCTTACAAGAAACAAAGCGAAAAGCTAAGCATTGGCCTTAGAATCTTTCTGCCCAGGGGAATCCCTCGTGGAGGACAATGGGGAGGTGTCTTGGTTCCTGATCCAGTTCTCCAGCCAGGCGCTCACACTGTCCTTCCTTGGTTTGCATGTGGATGGCTCAACATCCAGGTGACCCGATCGATGGGCTGATCTCTGACAGTAGGTTGAGACGCCTTCTTTTCATGTGTGATGTCATCCTTCCCTTTCCAGGACGGCCTTCTTCTTGCCCCCTCCCCACCCCAGCCACCCCTTCTTCCCTTCTCCAAGAGACGTGGCCCGTGAACTCCAGCGGGGAGGAGGGGAAACCGAGTGCTTGCTATTTCCTCCCCCGAGCGGAAAAAAGCAACACCTTGGAGTGAATGATCGATATTATTATAAGCGAGGTGTAGCTCAGGGCAGGTGAGCGGCTGTTAATGAGGCGCCCCTGCTTTCTGACAGATGCCTGTCATTGCTGCGCGCTCGCAGCTTGATGGATGCGGCCAGGCTGCCCTGCCGTGGGAGCCGCTGCCTCCTTTCTCCCGTTTGTCTCTAATCTGCTGACCTGACGATGACCCAGCAGAGGTGGAGCTGAAATTAACATGTCATTTTCTCTAGTTAAATTAAAAAGGAGGGAGGGGGGCAGAAGAGGGGAGAAAGGAAACATCTGAAACCGAACGGATACAGATAGCTTGGCAGCAAAAATACTAGCCCTGTAGGAAGCCCCCACAGTGTTGCAGGGGAAGGCATGTCTCATAAAGACAAAAGCCTGCGCTGATGCTCGCTTGTATCACGTCATGTCGGGCGGGCCCCTCTCCAGAGGCACCCAGGGTTTTCTCTGGGTACTCAAGGGAGACCCCTCACGGGCTCCTAAGCAGCTGACACCCTGGTCTGTGGGCCCTGTCTCGTCCACACTGGCTACTTGTCCAACATAGGCGTGTGGAGACGCCTGTTTTCTGCCAGCCATTATTGTGTCTTCACCAAAATCGGTTTTAAATAACATCTTCACATTGTGCACTGAATTTGAAACATAGCAAACCATAGAATATTGGCACTGGAAGTTCGCCATAATTTTATTTTGCTTCTGAGTTTGTCACTCTCCTGCATGGGAGAACACGGGTTATCTGACTTAAGTAGCTAGTTTGTAACAGGTTAGTAGCAAAGCTGGGTGGAACCGGCTTCTTTCAAATGCTTCCTCCTGAGGTTCTTTGGAAAATAAGCTTGAAGGACCCCCATTCCCAGTCCCAATCAGTCATCCTTTCTCTAGCTTCTACCTTATAAGTGACTGGCTTCTATTTCTAGACATAGAACCTTTCAGGGCAGTGAGTTCAGCACAGTAATAATTAGCCGATTTGTGTATCTTGAAAGAAAGAAGAATGTTGTGATTTCATTATTTCTTCAGACATCTTCAAACTTTTTATATCATCTTGATATAGTCTTGACTTGGGAATCTGTCTGAAATTGTGAAGGTGTATCGTAGCTTTCCATCTGGGGAGTACCAGTGAATGTGACACTTGATTTTCGCAGGTAAGAAGGTGGCCTGGACATCCATCAGGAAAACCTCACAGTCTGTGTAGCCAGGCAGATTACAAGATACATACTCAAAAATGGATCCATGGGCTAAAAACTATTTAATGAGAAGGGATTAAAAAATGCTATGGCATTATGAATGGACCTTACTTCTCTCCATATGTAAGAGAAAGATGAAATTAATGGCAAATTATAGTAGGCTTAAGATAATGATATTATATCATCGATCTCTCTCTATAAACTGGTCTATGCATGGAGAGTTATACATTACATGGTACATTTGAGTGCTGTGCAATTTTTCAAATCATATCCCTTTGGAGATGAGTATGACTCAAAATGAGCATCGTGAAGTTCAAGTTGTTTAACTCTGACTTGTGATTGGATCTTTTGATCTTGCCTTATAGATATTTTGTACATTCTGAGATAGTTCTGACTCCAAGCAATTTAAAAATTTTCCAGTAAAACGATTCACTAACAGTATAATGAAGTGATGAATATTTATATAAATTAGTTCATAAATCAGAAAAGTCCATTGTTAGACTTAGTATTCCAAAATTTGGTTCAGAAATGGTTAGGATAATTCTGTAACAAATTGAATAACTGTATTATGATCCTTAGCGACGCCGTCAAGATTCCTTTTATCTCTGAAAATCATTTGTGATTGAGACTTCCAATGAGATCAAAGAGGTTCTCATGTGCACCAATTTCAGGAAGCATTTAACAAGTATTTATTGAGTGGCTACTGTGTCCTAGTCATGGTTTATCCATATGCACATTTTGGTATGTGAAAAATCTACCTGATAAAAGCAATCAAAGACAGATGTCAGCTAAATCGAGGAGCTTAAATGTCTTTGTGTTCCAGCTAACGGGCAGTGTGATGTGGTGGAAACTGCTCCGGTAGGAAAAACTTAGCTGTGGGCCTTGGGCTCGTCCCTTCCTTCACCTACAATCTCAGGGTGTTGGCCTGATAATCTGGAAAATCTCTGCCCATATTCTATAATTCTACTTCAGTCCAGATTGCATAATTCCACCACATTATTTGTAATTAATGGGCAACTGTGGGATATTTGTTTCCCTTCTGCATTAGAAGTATAATCAAAGGTATGAAAATTCAAATTTGTAGTGAATGTAGGGAATGAGAGTGATACTCAGAGAGTCTATAATCTATTTGTGTTTGGGCTGGAAGCTGACTTTTTTTCATTTCTGGGACAAGCCACTTAATCACATTTGAGTTAAAAGCACTGACTGTCCAAGAGAGGACACATTCGGAACAATGCAAGTGCGGGCTATCTTTCCTGACGGCATGGCCTTGCTTGTTCAGACTGATCCTTGATGCATAGGCTCAGAGGAGAAACCTCAAGATAGGAGAGAATGAATCTGTCAGATTCATTTTTCTTCTTTTTCTTGAGGGTGCATTTATTTTTCATGTTTTGAAAGGAGTGTGTGACCACGTTGCGACAAAGTCCTTTTTCCCCTGGAATCATATTTCCATTTTCATTTCTAACAAAGCACATATTTGAGTCTTGATATCTCGTTGGTTCATCTCTCTCTGTCCTAACAATCCCTTTGCATTTCAGACGTTATGCCAAAGAAAGAAACGTGAATGCAGCTCATAATGATGATGGATTACAACGTGTGGAATCGTGGCCAGCGAGTTGGCCAAATTACCCGCACCTGCCATGGTGCTGACTTTGGTCTGAATTATGGAGAACTCGAATTTTGGAGTCTTTTCTGCTGCTAGGGCAATGAATAAGCTTTGTTAGTAGACTAGAAACATTGTCGGAAACTGATTGTGTAGAATCAGAAATACAGCAAAATGGGGGTTTGGCTAGACGTTGGCTGACATCCAAGAGCTCAGAATCCCTCACAAACACAGAAGAGGGGCCAGAAAGTGTGTCGCCCGCCCCAGTGCTGGCTCATCCTGAGGGCTCCGGAATCCGTTCTGCCGCCTGCACGCCTGGGTCTGGGCTTCTGGGGTCTGCCGGAGAGAACGACCCAGCCCTGCTGAGTGGTGCAGCGTTTTCGCTCAACTTTCAGGGACACCTGGCAACTTTTAAAAAATCTCCTTGAATAATAATATCTTCATTACTCACCCTGAAACTTTAACCCCTTGCCAATCTATTGAAGCATTGCCACCTTCCCCAGATCAGTCTTTCTACAAATGACTGATCGCACAGAGGAAACATTGACGCCTGGAAGTGTGTGCCCCTCAACAACCCACGTCCACTCTCACCTCTTACTCTCTCTTTTCAGCGAAGTGTCTCCATTTCATTTGTGCATGAATCCATTTTCTTCCCATCTTTTTGTGGATCTTTTTCCATTCGTAATACCATCCTCTTTTACTTTTCTTTCTGTTTTCAGTTTCTCATCCTCCGTTGGCTCCTTCCTCCCGGCATTTCAGTTTCCTCAATGTTTTCTCATCCTATGAAAACCCCCACAACCCTGTTAGCCCCATGACCTTTGCCCTCTTTCTCTCCTGTCCTTGACAGTGAACTGTCACTCCTCAGCTCACTTTCTGCCTCCACCAACCAAACCTACCAATGCAATGCTTTCCTCATAAGCAAACACCCAGTCTTCTCTACCCACAGGGTGCATCTGAAGGGTCACACACGCCTGACTTCCTCCAGCTTTCCCTGAGCTCTGCACTCTGCTCTCTTCCTGCCCTGTCTTCTCATGTTTCTTCTCAGGCATTTAGACCATTCCCCTCATGCCTGTCCTTGATATGTTGCTGTTCTAGAAGGTATTACCCTTTCTTTCCCTCCCTCCCTGCCTCCCTTTGGCCCTTCTCGGAAGGCTTCTCCTTCTTCCTGCTCCCTCCCTGCCCCTCTCCTTCTTCTGTTTCTGTTTTTTGAGTGTTATTAAGTTTCAGACTCTGATGACACCTAAATATTGATCTCCGGCTCTGAACACTTTTCTGAAACTCAGATTTCTATAGCCCAATTGTACATAGGACATTCTCACCTTCTTCCTTGCTTGACACACGGATTTAACAAATACGTGCCGAATGTGCACCGTGTCCACACTGGGATAGGCCCTGGAAAACAGTGGTGCACAATACACAGTCCCTGACCCCAAGGGTTTCTTATTTGGCAGCTGGGTTTTGACGAGGAAGCGAGAAATTACGCAGTCTCCTATGGCCATGACGATGATGGTGACAGGATGTTATAGGAAGAGAAGTATATACAATCCAGGTTAGATTGGAGTGGGAGGGCTAGTCGGGTGAGACTATCCAAAGAGGATGATATCTGAGCTGAGACTGAAAGGATAAGCCATAGTGTTTGCAAAATCCAGGATATTCAAGAACTGCTGCAAGCTGTCTGGCACCGTGGCAAGACAGACTTGAGGGAAGGTGGTGCTGGGAGTGAACATGAAATAGGGCAGTGGAACTTTACAAGGGCTGGGGCAGGGGTTATGATATTAGTTAGGGTTCTCTGGTCACCAGCACCAGCAACTGCTTCTTACTAACTTAGCTCAAATGGTATTTGCTGTAAGTATATGGGGAAGCTCCCAGGATTAAAGGGAAGACTAAAGAAAGGGAAAGATAAAAACCAGGCAGCTCCAGAGGGTCTTGTAGCAGGAATTGCCCGATGGCCCCTGGGGCTTCTGGGTGGAGTGAATGAGTTGGTATCCACTAGGTTTCCATTTCTTGCATTTGTTCCATAGATTCCACATTTTAGGAGTGAGAGAGTCTGACTGGCAAAGTTTGCCTCAGCCAAGTGGCTGCCCTTTTGATGTATACAGGCAGTGAAGTTTGGAATCTGGCCAGTGGAGCCCGGAGGAGACGCCTGAGCTTCCACAGCAAAAGAGCAGGTGCCTGGATTAATGTCCTACCCCAAATGCACACAATGCAGTGAGGAATTCCCTAAAAGGAAATTAGGGTGCTTCAAGAAAGGGGAATAGATACAGGGGGACTCACACATTTCAAAAATGGTTCCTGTTAGTACTTTCCTTGTAGGCTGACCTAGGAAGTTTCCATTTTTCCCTAAAGCCAATGGGGATAACAGTTAAATTTACATTTTAGAAAGATCACTCTAGTTGTCATTGGGATAATGGATTGAAAGGGGCTGAATCTGAAGATCAGGAGAATGGCCAGGAATCTTTGAAGTACCCTACATGACGGGCGTTGGTGGGAACTGAGGGAGTGCACGTGATTGAACAGACACGGGCATCGGCAGATTAAAGAAGCATTGGGGAGGAGAGTTCAGGACTGGGAGATTGATCAGAAGGGGTTATGGGAGGTGAGGGAGTGGGATGAAATAATTGTTGTGCACCACGCCTTCCATCGTGGCTATACTGACTCATGGAGTCTGTGGGACACATCAGTGATAGAGAAATGTGGGTTCAAAACACTGTCCTACAGTTGCCAGCTGAATGCACAGCCCCTGTCCAGTGTGTTCAGGCTATTCTTTCTTGGTTAGCGGCACCTGCAGACAGCCATTTCTGGGGCTGTGAAACTTGGGCTTCATCCTCAATTCTCTCTCCCTTTTAGTCCCCATGTCCAAATCCATTAAGACCTAACGATATTGCCTTCTTTCTATTACTTGAACCGTCTCTAATTCTCTAATCCTACTGGCAATTTCTTAATTTTCTCTTCATTTCTTCCCTTTTGCAATATCTTTTTAACAAATTATTTGTTTTACAAAAGCAGTAGATGCACATGCAGCTGTGAGAAATAACGTAGCGATCCTTTGTACTCATCATGCAGTTTTTCCAAATTCCCAAATCTTGCAAAACCATAGGACAATATCACAGCAAGGATATAGATATTCACACAATCCACAGACCTTAATCTGATTTCTCAGTTTCACTTGTACTCATTTGTGTGTGGTGTGTGTGCGTGTTTAGTTCTATGCAATTTTGTCATGTGTAGGTTCGTGTATCTATCACCACAGGCAAACTACAGAACAGTTCCATCACCAGAAGGCTCCCTCATGTCGCCCTTTTCCAACCAAACCTACTTCACTGCAGCCCCTCTCCCCTGGCATCCCTAACTCCTGCCAATTACTAATCTTCCCTCTATTTCTATAATTTTGCCATTTCAAGAACGCTATATAAATGAAATCATGCTGTTTGTAACCTTTTCTTTTTCTTTTTTTTTTTTTTTGAGACGGAGTCTGGCTCTGTCGCCCAGGCTGGGGTGCAGTGGCTGGATCTCAGCTCACTGCAAACTCCGCCTCCCGGGTTTACGCCATTCTCCTGCCTCAGCCTCCGGAGTAGCTGGGACTACAGGCGCCTGCCACCTCGCCCGGCTAGTTTTTTGTATTTTTTAGTAGAGACAGGGTTTCACCGTGTTAGCCAGGATGGTCTCGATCTCCTGACCTAGTGATCCGCCCGTCTCGGCCTCCCAAAGTGCTGGGATTACAGGCTTGAGCCACCGCGCCCAGCCTGTAACCTTTTCAATGGGCTTTTCACTCCCAACAAAATTTCCTGAAGATTCATCTAAGTTGTTGCATGTATCAATAATTCATTCATTTTCATGACTGAGTAGTATTTCATGGTATGGATGCACTGCAGTTTGCAGAACCATCCATTCACTGAAGGGTATCTGAGTTATAAATATTCCTGTAGAGGTTTGTGCATGAACAAATTTTTATTTCTCTGGGACAAATGCCAAAAAGTATAATTGCCGGGCAACATAGTAAAACATACACTAAACATTGTATGTTTAGTGTTGTCAGAAACTGCCAAACTGTTTTTCAGAGGGTGTCTATGTTTTACATTTCCACCAGCAATGTATAACTGATCAGGGTTTTTTTTTTGTGTCCTTGGTGTTTTCACTCTTTTCTCTTTTAGCCATTCCGATATGGTGTAGAAATTGCTCATGGTGGTTTCAATTTGCATTTCCCTAATGGCTCCTGAGGCTGAAAATCTTTTCAAGTGCTTATCTGCCATCTGCATATCCTCTGGGATGAAATGTCTGTTCACGACTTTTGCCCATTTTCAATTTACGTTGTTTTTCCTTACTTTTGAGTTTTGAGATGCTGTATATACTAGACATTGAAAAGATATGTGGTTTGCAAATATTTACTCCAAGCCTGTACGTTATTTTCTTTATTCACTTAACAATATCTTTCATGGAGCAAACATTTTAACATTTTGATTTGTCAATATTTCCTTTTATGAATTGTCAATATTTCCTTTTATGAATTGTACTTCTGGTGTTAGGTCAAAGAACTTTTCACCTAGTCTTAGATCCTGGAAATTTCTGCCTATTATTTTTCTAAGAGTTATAGTTTTATGTTTTACTTTTGAGTCTATGATCTATTGGAGGTGGTTTAGTTATTGTATGAAGTTTACATTGAGGCTTATTTATTTATTTATTTTTTTGCCTATGGTTGTCCAATTGTTTTAACACGATTTGTTAAAAAAGCTATACTTTTTTCAATGAATTACTTTTGCACCTTTGTCAAAAATCATTGGGTATGTTTGTGTGCATCTGAGTTTTCTGCTTTTTCACTATCTGTTTATCCCTCTGCCAGTTCTGTGCTGCCTTGACTGCTGTAGCTGTAGAGGAAGACTTAATATTGGGAAAAGTTACCAAAAATACTGTGAAGGGCAATTACTCCTATATTATTTTCTTTTTCAAGATTGCTTTAGCTATTCTAGAGCCTGTACTTTTTCATATAAATTTTAGAACAGACTTGTGTGTGTCCACACAAAACCTTGCTGGGATTTTGATAGAAATTGCATTAAAGCTATAGATCAAACTGAGGAGAACTGACATCTTATTATGTTGATTCTTGTAGAACATGAGGGCTCCATTTGCTTAGGTCTTCTTCTGTTTCTTTCACATGTATTTAGAAGTTTTTAGTATGTGGAGCCCGTATGTGTTTTCTTAAGATTTTACTTAAATATATCATTTTATTTGGCTTAATTGCAAGGTGATACTAGGTTTTTAATTCTGATTTTCATATGCTTATTGTTAATATTTCAAAATATGATTGATTTTGTTTATTGAAATTGAACCTTGCAGGCTTGGTGAACTCAGCTTTCAGTTCTAGGTGTTTTCTTGTATATTCTTTGAAATTACCTATGTAGAAAATAATGTAATTTGTAAATAGGGCTAGTTTTCTTCATCCTTTTTAATTGATGTGCTTTTTATGTATTTTTTTCTTGCCTTATTGCAGTTACCAGAATTCCCAGTTCTGTGTTGAATAAGAGTGGTGAGAGTGGACATTCTTGCCTTGTCCTTGATCTTAGAAGAATATTATTGAGCCTTTTTTCATTAAGTATGATGTTAGATGTAAGTCTGAGAGCATAGATATAAGTCTGAGAGTATTAAACAATTATGAATGGAATTTTATATGATCAGAAAATGTTGAGGCAGGGGGCTCATGAGGTCAGGAGATCGAGACCATCCTGGCTAATGCAGCGAAAACCCGTCTCTACTGAAAATATAAAATACTAGCCGGGCATGGTGGCGGGCGCCTGTAGTCCCAGCTACTCGGGAGGCTGAGGCAGGAGAATGGCATGAACCTGGGAGGTGGAACTTGCAGTGAGCTGAGATCCTGCCACTGCACTCCAGGCTGGGTGACAGAGTGAGATTCTGTTTCAAAATTAAAAAAAAAAAAAAAAGAAAAAAAAAGAAAATGCACTCTATTATTTCAATTCATTATGTTTTATTTTATGGTCTAGCATATTAGGATATATATATATATATATTTTTCATTTTCTTGATAACTATTCCATGGGTGCTTGAAAACAAAGCAAAACAAAACAGAACAAAGCATACAAAGACCATGTATTCTGCTGTTGTTGACCGGAGTCATCTATATGTGTCCTACTGGTTGATTGTATCACTTAGATTTATATCCATGCGGATTTTCTATCTAGTAGTTCTATCATTTGCATAGAATGTGGTATTGAGGTCCCCAACTAAATTGTGGAGTAGTCTATTTTTCCTTTCAATTATATCAGGTTCTGCTTCATATGTTTTGAGGCTCTGTTGTTTGGTGCATACACATTTAGGATTATTATTTTTTTGGTGGATTTATGCTTTTATCATTTTGTAAATTGCCTCTTTGTCAATAGTAATTTTCTCTTCTCTGAAGTTTACTTTATCTGATCTTAATATAATGATTCCTGCTTTTCTTGGGTAAATGTTTGTTTGCATGATTTATCTTATTCTATCCTTTTAATCTATGCATTTGAATTTTAAATGAAATTCTTTTAAGTAACATATATTCGGGTCCTATGTTTTTTATCCACCGTGTCAAGCTCTGCCTTTTGCTTGTTATGTTTAGAACATTTACATTTAGAGTAATTATTGGTATAATAAAATTTAGATTTGCCATTTTGTAATTTTATATTCCGTTCATTTCCTTTTTTGTCCATCAAGTCCTATTTTCTTGCCTTCCTGTGCATTACTTAAATACCTTCTAGAATTAAATCTTGATTTGTTTATAGTATCTTTGAGGGTATCTCTCTGTGTAGATTTCTTGGGATTGCTCTGAATGTTAGAATATATATGTGTGACATCACAGTTTACTGGTATTAACATTTTACTACTTCGTATGAGATGAGGACACTTTACTTTTATTTATGTCTCTTTACCTTCTCCACATTTAAATATCATTTTCTTGAGTGTCAGATTGTGTTATAATCTTTGTTTAACCCATCATATATTATTTAGAAAACTCATGAGAAAAAGGATAGTCTGTTACATACTCCCATACTTTTGCTTTTTACCTTGTTCTTTCCTTCTGATACCTCAAAATTCCTTCTTTTTAACATTTTCTTTCTGTTTGAAAGATGAACTTTATTCGTGTTTGAATGGTGTATCTGATAGTCAGAACTTCCTTTCCCCTTTTTTCTTTATTATTATTGCTATTATTGAGTTGGGATTTCACTGTGTTCCCCAAGCTGGTTGTGAACTCCTAGGCTCAAGTGATCTTCCTGTATCTGCCTCCCAGGTAGCTCTAAGAATGTTTATACTTAGTTTTACATGTTGACATTTCTCTTTCAGCCTTGAACAGTGTTATGCCACTTCCCTTTGGCCTCTATGATTTCTACTGGGAAATCTGTTGTAATTTGAACTTGTATTCTCTGCCTTAGTCCTTTTTTTTGTTTCTTATAACAGAATTCCTGAAACTGGGTAAGTTAAAGGAAAAAAAGTATTTCTTATAGTTTTGAAGACTGAGAAGTCCAAGGTAGAGGGGCAAAATCTGACGAGGGCCTTCTTGCTGCTGGGGAGTCTCTTCAGAGTCCCAAGGCAGCGGGAGGCATCACATGGCGAAGGGGTTGATTGTGCTCAGTTCTCATTCTTATAAAGCCTCCAGCCCCACTCTCATAATAACACATTAATGCACTAAAATGCTAATCTATTAATCCATCACTGGATTAATCCGTTCATGAGGGCAGAGTCTTCATGACCCAATCGCCTCTTAAAGGCCCCACCTCTCAATACTGCTGCACTGGGGATGAAGTTTCCACATCAGTGTTGGAAGAACTAACATTCACAGCCACAACACTCACCTATAGGCCACGTGTCACTTCTTTCTGATTAATTTTATGTGTTTTGCTTTGTCCTTAGTGTTCAGCAATTTAATTATAATGTGACTGGGCGTGGATTGATTTGGGGTCATCTTATGGGGGTTTTATTCAGTTTCTTGAATCTGTAGGTTGAGAGTATCCACCAAATTCAGGAAGTTTTTATCCATTATGTCCTTGGATATTCTTTCAGATCCACAGGTTTTTTCTTCCGCCTCTATGAGGATGTGATAAAAATGTTGGATATTTTGTTATTGGCCCTAAGGCCCTGAATTTCTGTTCATTTTTTTTTACTCTATCTTCTCTCTGTTGGTCAGCCTGAGTAAGTTTATTAAAAATTATTGATCAATCCTGTTCACTGATTCTATCTTCTGTCTTCACTCTACTATGTAAAACATTTTATTGTTGTGCTTTTCAGTTCTATTTTTCCCTCTGGTTCTTTTTTATGACTTCTACTTCTTTGCTGAGGTTGTTCTTAAGAGATACTGTAATTGTTTATTGAAACATTTTTTATGATGGATGTTTCATCTTGATTGATCTTGGTGTTAGCATCAACAGATTGACTTTTCACTTTCAACCTGTAGTTTTTTTTTTCTTGGTATAATAAGCAGGTGATTTTTTTATTATATCCTGGACTGTTGACTATTATGTTAGGAGTCTCTGAGTCCCTTTAAAATATTTTATTTTTTAATGGAGTCACTTTATTTAGGTTTTGCATGTATGGTTTAGCCTACTTTTCAGGCTCTGGTTCCAGTGAGAACTTAATTTTCATAGCCTCTGTGATGCCATTTTGGCCTGTGTGGTTTGTCTTGTATTTCTGGGGCTCAGATTAGTTCCTGCTAGTGCTTCCTGAGGGGGAAGAAGGGGCATCCTCAGGCTGGCCCACCTGGTGCCTCTAAGTAGGTGAAGAGAGTTTCTGGCTGATTGTCATGGGGAGATCCCCTTCACTTATGCTTTCTCGTGTCTCTGGGTGGGGAAAGGGAGTTTCAGACATAAGAGTAAATAAGAGTGTCCTTTCTAAAATAATGAGAGAAGGAAACAAATAAAAGCAATTTGGTCATGATGTAGACAGTGGGTCAGAAATGACGAAAATGAGTGTGATTTGAGAGGCAAGAAAAGAGGGAATTGGGTGAACTGTCAGTGCTTTATTAACAGGGATCGTCAGCACTGATGGACTAGTAAAAGGTGGGTAGTCAGGTATTAAAAGATAAATTCAGTATTGAGCATATTAAGTTGAAGGATCTTTAGAATATTTTTTTCCTGAATTTCTTGTAGTTAAGAATTCTAAATGGCTACCTCACATTTAGGTGGACCATAAGCCATGACAGTACTGAGGGAGTGTAGAAATAGCACCAGGAAGACAAAGACTCTGGATTTAAGACTGTGATGGGTGAACCAAAGCAGAAGAGGCATCAACTATACAACAGCACAAATAACCAGGAACAAATAATTTGATTCATTGTGGCAGACTTACTAAATTAGGGAAGTGAATAATATTGGAATATGGAAAAATTTAAAGCATTCAGGTGCACTGAAAGTTAAATGTAATTTTCATAGAATTAAATATGTGGTAGATTATTTTTAATCCAGAATTATGTTTTGTCTTTTATTATAAGCTTTATTAAAACAACCCCATTTGCAAATCATTAACATGAAATTGATGGAGCTATTCAAGTCTCTTTTCGGTGTGACTTCTAGGACTCAACTTGCAGCCAAAATTTCCAGAAACATTTCATTTTAGTGAATCATATTTTGACACTGCTACCCATTATAACACTGGGAATTAATCCTCTTGGAAGTTACTTCAGATTAAGTTAAATCACGTAAAATTCAACTCTTGAAGAAGAACAATGACATTCTAAAAAATATACAAATAAATATTGCCTCAAAATATGATGACATAGCATCTCAAAGATAAGATACTGTTAATATTGACCAAGGGGGAAATGCAATGGTAGGACTGTAGATAGATAAAATGCTTCTGGATGAAAATGTATCAGTATATAATAACAGCTTTAAAAACCTTTACATATATTGTTCCCGTAATATTGCTTATAAGAGTTTATTTTAAGGCAAGATTTGGAGATTGTCTTGGAAAATATTACTGGTAATTTATTTGATAAACTGGAGACTTTGTTCATAAATGTTTGTAGAAAAGGTCTTGAATTCAATAGAGAAGTTCCATCCCTTATTTTTATCTTTGAGTCTCTCTCAAGATCTTATGGAGTATCAAAGGACAGAAGAGCATATCATCAAATTACACGGTAGGATAAGCAAGCACTTGCTACAGAAGCGATTGTGTAGGGAAGCTCTCCTCCCTCAATTTGGGGAGTATTTCTGTCTATCTCTCATTATCTCCTTTTCATTTTTTTCTATCTTCCTTTACTCCTTTCTTTCATCTTTTTTCCTTCTTTCTAAATGATTTTAAAACCTAGGGAGAATAAAAAATTTATAATACTTTTTGATTTTGATAAGGATGCAGATAGGAACTACTGGTCACAAATTAATTAGGTTATATTTAAGGGCTGTAAACGGAACACTATACACATTTCTACTTTTCCAGGGATTTGTATTAAGGAGTATTTAATTCTTGGTAGGGCACTGTGTTAAACATGAAAACTTCCTTAAGCTCACTATGCTGAATGTTTTGGGAAATAAATATATGTCTACTCAGTCACAGACCTGAAGAAACACCACTAGCTTTTGTAACTTTTGTGGGATTAGAAGAGTCTCATAGATTTGCCAAGTTATCTGCTTTAAGACACAATTATTGTCTAGAGGTTAAGTTCTCAAAGCTTTGACATTGGTACATGGAAATTTCTCTCTGAAAAAGATAGCAATGTGTTTACTCTGGGAGTGGGTGGGTGGATAAAGAAGTTGGGTTGAACCCAGTGGCTAAAGGATCTCTCTTCTTTTTTTCTTCTCTCTCTCCTTTTCCTCTTCCTCTTTCTCTCCCACTCTCATTTTCCTCCTACAAGTAGGTTTTAGAATTCATTCAGTTGCATCAAACTATTTTTAAGTAAAAAGCTGCAACATAGGAATTCAACTCAAAAGAGCCTGGAAATTTTGGGTGAAGGCAGGAAATCCTGCTTGAGCCTTGGCTTCTGCTTATGGCAAAGTTCCAGGAAGAAATAGGATGCTTGTAAGAGTGTTCAGCCCAGAATACTTGGATTTTGTAACCTTGACTGTGATCTTGGTGGCCATAGGAGATTTAAAGTTAAACTCTTTGAGGAAAGACGGTGGAAAATTATTGTCCTGACAACACTGAAAGTACAGGTAAAAAAAAAAAAATCTCTGTTTACAGTTACAGAATCTCTTGTGACTCTAATTCTGGCAATTTTAAAGAAATGTTGGAATTGACACACCAAGAAGCACTTTGTGTTCAGATAGCACTAATAGAGATGTGGCTTACTTCTTTCTTCTTTTTTCACTTGAACACGGGGATTCAGGAAATATCATGTTGATCTACAGTGTTTTATAAGTTTATCTTGTAGCACCTACAGTGTTACCTCCTTTAAAACACTTCCCTAAAGTGACGCCATTTTTTCCCCTGATGACAACAATAATAATACGGTCACTATGGAAACTTTGAAACATACAGAAATAGGTTAGAGAAATAAAATATGATGAACAAATAAAAGTCACTCATAACTCCAGTTTGTTAAATAAAAAGTGATATTTCATCATATTTTCCCTCCTTGATTTTAGTGAGGCTTATTTTTTCATGAGTTTACTATATGTTTATTTGCATATATGTGAAAGAATTGTCTGTTAACTTACACTTTTCTGTTGTATTTTGTATTCAAAGTTTTCTCATTGTTTTGTAACGACTCTTTAAATATTAAGAGTATTCTTTTGTGGAGATTGACATCAGTAAGACAGCGGAACAGAAAGTTCTCTGTTCATATCCCCCCACAGAAACAGTAATTTGGCAGCTATCCAAATGGACAAAAATGTCTTTGTGGGAGCTTTGAGATCCAGACTGGAGGTTTTGAAATCCCTACAGAGTCCACAACCAAAGAGGGCTGTTTTGAGAAGGCATTTCTGTACCCATGTGGCAAATTCACGTCTATGGTCCAATATGCAGACTTTGAAACATTGTATGTCCCTGTGGACTTAGCTAGAGCCCCATTTGACCTTGGTCTTCCACCAGCATCATTCACCAAGGGACCTAGGAGGAGTCACACTTACCTGTGCCTCTGGTAATAAGCCCACTGATCTCATTCCCAGTTATAAACTCTGAAGTGGTTCATGAATCAGCTCTAGGCCTTCCAGCCATGGTCTTGGAGGAGTCCTGTCCACCCAATAACCTGACAGAAGACACACTTTTCTGTGCCCCTAGAGACAGGCTATCTGACTGGATTCTGAAACAGCCCTTTAGTTTGGCTCCAATCCCCATTTGCCACAGTCTTGGAGCAGTCCTGCTAACAGGGGGACCAAGCAGGAGACTTGCATGTCCATGCCCATGAAGGAAAGGCCCACCAATTTTGGACTGAGTTTACATCCTAAAATGGCCTTTTGCCTCAGTTCCAGTCCCTCTTAACCACAGCCTGGGGCCAGTGCTACTCGTCCAGTGGCCCACCTAGTGACCTGGTTTGAATCACCCCATGGATAAGCAGGATCCACACCCATCCACACAGCTAATAGCAGACCCGCTGTCTGTGGACCCAACAGTAGGTCTGAAAACAGATCCTTGTCCCAGTGCCAGCTCTACTGACCAAAGTCCTGGAAGCAGTCCAGTCCACTCAGGAGCCAGACAGAATCCAGTAAAGGCATGCCAACTACAAAATACAAGGTAGACCTAGGAACAACCACAAGACCTAGCTCCAACCCCACTTGACTGCAATTTCAGAGGCAATTCCATCAGCTTGGGGATCTTTACCTGCCAAAAATAGTCTGTGAAGATGAGAAGAGTGTTTCTTTCTTCAAATGCAAAGACATAGGTGCAAGAATACATGGATTATAAACAGTCAGGCCAACATGACACCATAAAGTAAACTAATAAAGCTCCAGCAATCAACCGTAAAGAAATAGAAATCTATAAATTGCCTGACAAAAAATTCAAAACAATCGTCTAATGAAGTTCAATGATATGTAACAGAATACAGGCAAACAAATAAATGAAATCTGAAAAACAATGCATGAATAAACTGAGAAGTTTAATAAAGAAATATAAACAATAAGATAGAACAAAAGAGAAATTCTGGAGCTAAAATGGACAACAAAAAAACTGAAAAATGAATAGAGAGTTTTAACTGCAGATTTAATCATGCAGAAGAAAGAATCAGTGAACTTAAAGACAGATCATCTGAAATTGGCCAGCTAGAGGGACAAAAAGAAAAAAGAATGAAAGAGAATAAATAAAACATATGAGATCTATGGAACACCATCAAATAAGCAAAAAATATCCATTATAGGAGTTACTGAATGAGAAGGGAGAAAGAAAGGAGCAGAAAACTTATTTAAACAAATAATGGCTGAAAACTTCCCAAATATTGGGAGTTATATGAATACCAAGATTTATGAAGCTCCCAGGACCCCAAACAAGATCAATGCAGAGAAGATGGCCCTGGAACACACTCTAATCAAATTGTCAAAATTGACAAAGAGAATTTTGAAAGCAGCAAGAAAAGAGTTAGTTGTTACACACAAGGCAGTGGCCATAATTCTATCAGTGGATTTCTCTGCAGGCCAGGAAGGTGTAAGATAATATATTCAAAGTTCTAAAATTAATAGAACAACTGGCAGCCAAGAATACTGCACCTGCAAAGCTGTCCTTTAGAAATGAGGAAGAGCTAAGGAGCTATTCAGACAAACAAAAGTAGAAGTTCATCACTTCTAGATGTGTCTTACAAGAAATGCTAAAGAAAGTTTCTCGAATAGAAACAAACGGACACTAATGAAAACATGAAAACATAAGAAAGTATAAAACTCACTGGTAAAGGTAAATATATAGCCAAATTCAAAATGCTCAAATACTGTCATAGTAGTATGTAAATTTTAACTTTAATATAACAGTTAGAGACTCAAATATTTAAGGAGCTATAGCTACAATCATTTGTTAATGAATGTACAATATAAAAAGATATAAAGGATATCATAAATAGCATAAATGTGGTGGGAGTGAGAGAAAAACTACAGTTTTTGTATGTCATTTAAGTTGTTATTAGCTTAAAATATACTGTTACAACTCTAAGATGTTTTATGTAAACCTAATGGTAACCACAAAGCAAAATATTTAGTAGATACACAAAAGATAAAGAGAAAGGAATCAACTCATTCCACTACAAAAAAAAAAAAAAAAAAAAAATCAGCCTATCATAAAAGAAGATAGCCAGAGAGAAAGAAACAAACACAGGAACTACAAAACAGTGAAAAACAATCAATAAAATGGCAATAGTAAGTCCTCACTTCTCAATAATTACTTTAAATGTAAATTGGTTAAACTATCCAATCAAAAAACACAAGAGTAGTGGAATGGAAAAAGAATCCAACAACAGCTTGCCTACAGGGCACTGACTCTGCTTTTAAAAACACATAAAGGCTGAGAATGAAGAGATGAAAAAATATATTTCATACAAATGATAACCAAAAGACAGTGTAGATGATTATACTTTATCAAATGAAGCAGACTTTAAGTCAAAAATCTGTTACAAGATAAAAAGAAGGTCACTGTATAACAAGAAAGGGGTCACTTTTTCAAAAGAATATAACAATTGTAAATATATATGCACTCAACATGGAAGCATCTAAAGAAAAAGCAAAATTAGGAAAATTGATGAGAAAAATACATAGTAAGGTAATAATAATAAAGGACTTTAATATCTACCCACTTTCAGCAATGGAGAGATTATCAAGGCAGAAAATCAATATGGAAATTGACGAATTGGATAATATTATAGTCCAAAAGGACATAACAGAATACATAGAACATTCCATCCAACAGCAGCAGAATATACATTCTTTTCAGGTGCATATATAATATCCTCAGAATAGATCATGTGTTGGGTGACAAAAATGTCTTAACAAATTTAGAATATTAAAATCATATCAAGTATCTTTTCAGACCACAATGTTATGAAACTAGAACTAAATAACAGGAGACTAAAAATTTATAGCTAGATGGAAATTAAGCAATATGCTGCTGAATAATCAGTGGGTCAGAATAAATCAAAAGGTAATTAAAAAGTATTTTGAGATAAACAAAAGTGGAAAGACAACATACTAAAACTTACAAGATACAACCAAAACTTTTCTAAGAAGGAATTTTAAAGTGATAAATGCCAACATTAAGAAAAAATAAAGATCCTCATATAAACAACTTTACACCTCAAGAAACTAGAAAAAGAATAAATTGAGCCCAATGTCAGCAGAGTGAAGGCAATGATAAAGATGAAAGTAGAAAGAAATGAAATAGAGACTAGAAAGACAATAGAAAGCATGAATGAAACTCAAACTTGGTTTTTTGAAAAGATAAATAAAAATTGACAAGCCTTTAACCATTAAAAACCATGAAAAAACAGAGAAAACTCAAATAAATAAAATTATAAACGAAATAAGAGGCACTGCCACTGATACCACAGAAATACAAAGGACCAAAACAGACTACTATGAACAATTATATGCCAAAAAAGGGGATAACCTAGAAGAAATGAATAAATTTCTAGAAATACACAACCTATGAAGACTGAATCATAAAGAAATAGAAAACCTGAACAGGTCAATAATAAGTAAGGGGATTGACTTAAAGAAATGACCTCCCAACAAAGGTAAGTATAGGACAAGACAGACTCATGGGTGAACTCTCAGGCATTAATTCCAATCCTTCTCAAACTATTCAAAAAATTGAAGAGGAAGGAAAGCTTTCAAACTCACTTTATGAGGCCAAGATTAGCCTCATACCCTAAACAGGTAGAGACATTACACTACAAGAATACAAAATAATAGGCCAATAACTCTCATAAACACAGATGAAAAAGTCTTTGATAAAATATTAGCAAATCAAATGTAACAGAACATTAAAAAGATTATATGTCATGATCAAATGAGATTTATTGCTGGGTTGCAAGGATGGTTCAACATACACAAATCAGTAACAGTGTGATGAAGAAATCACATAATCATCTTGATAGATGTGGAAAAAGCATTTGACAAAATTCAACATCCTTTTATGATGAAAACTCAACAAATTAGGTGTAGAGAGACTGTACACATTTAGCATCATACTCAATGATTGACTAAAAGCTGAAATCTTTTCCTTTAAGATCAGGAACAACAAAAGGGTGTTCACTCTCAACACTTTTATCCAACATAGTACTGAAAGTCCTGGCCAGAGCAATTAGGCATGATATAGGGAAACAACAGGCATCCAAATCAGAAAGGACGAAGTTAAGTTGTCTATCTAGGTGACATGATCTTGTATCTAGAAAACCTTAATGAATCCAACAAAATACTATTAGAACTAATACACAAATTCAGGATAGTTGTGGAATGCAAAATTAACATATAAAAATTAGTAGCATATATATATATATGTTAATAGTGAAATATCTCAAAAAGATCAAGAAGACAATCATACTTTTAATAGCTACAAAAACAACATACCTAGGAATAAATTTAACAAAGGAGGTGAATGATTTATTCACTGAAAACTATAAAATTCTGATTCAAGAAATGGAAGAGGACATAAAAAATGGAAAGATATTCCAAGTTTATCAACTAGAAGAATTAATATTATTAAAATGTCCATACTATCCAAGGTGATCTACAGATTCAGAAAAATAGAAAATAAAACCATAAAATTTATACGAATTCACAGAAGACCTAAATAGCCAAAGTGAGATGGGAGAGTTCCCTTGACCCCTTCCTGGGACTCACAAAGGGAGTGATTCATTTACTAAGCTGCCGTGCTAAATCTCTTACAGGTGGGAGCACACGAGCAGACAAGTGTAGGAACCAGAGTGAATGAATGCTGGAACCAGACGGTTGCTCCTCTCTGGTAGGAGCAGGCCCTGTGTGAGCCCATGGCCGCATTCAAGCACGTTACAATACTCTTTCAGCTCTGCTGTCTGGGAGTGGGTGCTGGCAACACCTGGAGCCCCAGAGGACATGCTACCAGCTCAGTGGGCCTTTTGCCTTGTGGCATGGGGTGGCTACCCTCCACCAGCGAGGGCAAAAGGCCCGTGTGACAGCCTTTTTGGGTTCCCACACCCAGTGCATCCCTAATTCTTGTTCAGTGCCCAAAAGGAATGAGGTCACATGGACTTGAAGGACAGTCAATGTGGAGACTTTATTGAATGGTGGAAGTGGCTTTCAGCAGGATGGGGAGCTGGAAAGGGGATGGAGTGGGAAGGCAGTCTTCCCCTGGAGTTTGGCTGTCCTGGGCTGATCTCCTCTTGGACCATCCCTGGGCAAACTCTTTGAGCAGTTTGTGATGTCCAGCTGCTTCTTCTCTCAATGTTCAGACACTTCTGTCTTCTGTGTGTGTGTGTCCTGTGTCTGGGGTCTGCGGTTCTTATGGGGCACAGGATAGGGGATGTGGCAGGCCAAAAGGCAGCATTCAGGCAGGAAAACAGGGATGTGAAGTTCTCATTTAGGGCCATGGGTCCAGGCCTGAGGGTGGAACCCTTGTCAGGGACCCCACCCTTTTCTTCCTAGTATTTCCCTGCCTCTTGTCTGTATCAAAAGCAATCTTGAGGAAAAAAACAAAAAACAAAACAAACAATCAGAAACAAACCCAAAAAACAAAACTGGAGGCTTCACACTACCTGATTTCAAAACATACTACAAAGTTATGGTAGCAAAACTGCATGGTTTTGTCATAAAAACAGACACATAAACCAATGAAAATAAATAGAGAGCCCAGAAATAAATCCATGCATTTATAGGCAATTGATTTTTGACAAAGGCTACAAGAACACAGTTGGGGAAAGGAGAATGTCTTCAGTACATGGTGCTGGGAAATTTGGATATCCATATGCAGAAGAATGAAACTGGATTCCTATGTCACTGTATGCAAAAATCAACTAAAAATGAACTAAAGATAAATGTAAGACCTGAAACTACAAAACTACTAAAAGAAAACATGGAGAATATGAGGATATGCTTCATGACATTGGCCTGGGCAAGAATTATTTTGTATAAGACCTCAAAAGCATAGGTAACAAAGGCAAAAATAAACAAATGGGATTACATCAAACTAAAAACTTCTGCACAGCAAAGGAAACATTCAATAAAATGAAAAGGAATTTATAGAATGAGAGAAACTATTTGTAATCCATATATCTGATAAGAGGTTAATATCCAAAATACATAAGCAACTATGCAACTCAGTAGCAAAGGAATAGATAAACGACCTGAATAGACATTTTTCAAGAGACATGCAAATGAACAATGGGTATATGAAAAGGGGCTCAACATCATCGTCAGTGAGATGCAGTAAAAAGCACACAATCATGTATCACCTCACACCTGTTAAGAAAGCTATTATCAAAAATTGGAGACATAACAAGTGTTAGAAAGGGTGTGGAGAAAAAGGAACTCTTGTGCACCATTGATGGGAATGTAAATTGGTACAGCTCTTAAAGAATAGATAGCATGGTGATTCCTCAAAAAAACTGAAAATAGAACTGTCAGGTGACCCAGCAATCTCACTTCTGGGCATATACCCAATATGGCAATGACATCAGTGCTTTGCAGAGATATCTTCGTCCCCCGGTTCGAGGCAGCATTATTAATAATATCCAATATATGAAAATAACCTGAATTTCTGTTGATAGCTGAATGGGTCATCAAAATGTGGTGTAGACATATACACAATTGAATATTACTTGGCTATTAAAAAAGGGAATTCTGCCTTTTTCAACAGCATGGATGAACCTGGAGGACATTACACTAAGTGAAATAACCCAGACACAGAAAGACAAATACCCTATGATCTCACCTATATGTGGAACCTAGAAAAGTTGACTCATAGAAACAGAGCAGAACAGTGGTTGTCAGGAGCTGAGGGGGTGGGGGAGGGAAATGGAGAAATACTGCTCAAAGGTACAAATGGTCAGTTACAAAGTGAGTAAATTCTGGAGATCTCAGGTACAATTATGTGGCAACTATGAGTAATAATGCTCTACTGTATACTTGAAATTTGCTTGGAGACTAGATCTTAAGGATTCTTACTGTAAAAACAAAAGGCAACTATGTGAGGTGATCATGGTAATGAACTTGATTGTAGTAATTATTTCACAATGTACGTGTATATCAAGTCATCACATCTTATTCCATAAATATGTAAAATTTTTATCAATTATACCTGGATAAAGCCAGACAAAATATTCTGTTGCTTCACCATACATGTTGCATATGTGTGCACACACACAAACATAGAAACTTCTTTTTTTCCCTTAAAGGGTTATCTTACTTTTAGACTTATTAAAAGAATGAAAGCATGGGTTTGAAACAACTAAATCTACAAACAGGAATAAATTGTGTGTGATTCATTAACCATAACAAGTACATACACACAGACACACAGACACACACACACACACACACACACACACACACACAGACACACACAAACAGACACACAGACTTAGAAGTGCTGAAGAGGTGTGAGCACATTCTGGATCTTGGGCTAACTGCCTTTTGTGTCTTTCCAGGATGTCAGGGATTCTTGATGCAGGGTAACTGCTAACTCTTCCTGAAGGTTTCCCTGTTTTATCCTGAGCGCATGTCTGACCTACACACCCTTCTTCACCATACTCAGGAGCATGTTAGTCTCAGCCACTTTCTGGAATTAGAACATGGGATTTGAGATCAAGCAGGTGTGGGTTCAAATTGTCTCTGTCAGTTACTAATGGCAGGATATTCACCTAACATTTCAAAATCACAATGGCGTGGATGAAAAACGCCAACCTCACAGGACCAATTTGGGAGTCATGTATAAACACAAAGACACATGTGCATATACATATACTCACATGTGCACATTCAAGGCATGTACACATGTGCACATACACATATACATACCCATATACACACATACACATGCACACACAGATACACACACATACATAGGACAGAAAGAGAACCTGACACACAGTATTCCTGTGAGTGGACAAACCTAGCATTGCATCATGCAATAAGATAGTAATTGAACAACACCCTGATTACATGTGGTACCCATTCTAATTTTCTAATTTGTTGTCCTTTGACTTATGATAACTGCTTTGCATACTTGAGATGAACCATTCAAAGCTGATGTGAGTGAGCATCTCCAACAACAATCCCAGCGCCTGCTGTGGATCAGGTGAGCATGTTAACGAAGCTGGTGAAGTAGATTAGAACACTGCTCACTTTAGAACTGTGCTCTGCAGGGCTGCCAGGTGTAGTGGATGAAGACAGCTTTAGAATAACTGCATGACAGGAAACACAAAAGTGCATGCAGGACTTTCTCACTAACCCTTTCACGGTCTGCATATGTGTATCGTACAAAGTTTGAAACCCTATCAGAATGAACAATAAATGTGATTAATAATTTTCCTTATTAATGCTTTAGGAAATTAGGGTAAGCAATATTTCCACATAATTTTTAAACCTAAAAATAAAGAAAAAAACATTTAAAATGAGAGTTGAAGTGCTCTTTCTCTTCCCATGGGCTGAGTGTTTGGGGTGTCATCTATCATGTTCTTGATATACCTGGGTCCTGACCATCTACCAGCACCATGGACTTGGCTACCTCCTCAGTTCCCTGACCCATTTCTGGCTCTGACATCTCTTCTTTGTCCTTCCAGAAGTATTTAAGAGGAGATTAAGGGCCTTGGGTTAGGGATCTAATGTGAGGTCTACACTGAAGGCAGGTTCTGCTCTTATCTCGAGCCCTTATTGTAGTGTTTGGGCCACATGTTCTCAAATGTACCATCTCTTTCAGTAACTGTGCTCCAGTCGAGTGCACCTGTGCAGATCCCTCTTGGAAACATGCCCCATGCCTTGGTTCTGCAATAACTTGCTCTTCTCAGCTCTATTTTCGGAGGCCTCAGGGCACTGATTTTGAATCTGGGTGCCTCTGAACGGTCACTTCTAACCAACAAGCAGTCTACTTTGTCACCACCTTTTTTTTCTGGGACTTGTGTTGCCTGCTTGCTGGAATTTTTCCCATCTAGTCCTGCCTTCCACACTCCTCCCATTAAAGATGAACTCTTCCTGCAGGGCTGTTTGGCTCCTGGCTGGTCCATTGGGGCTCTCCTTCATGCTCTGACCTCCCTCTGGCACTGACTTCATGAAACACAGCCCTCTCTGAGTGGCACCTGCCCATGAAGCTGCTCTTCCTAAGCTTTGCATTACCTGCCATTGTCTCCCCACTGCTAATCATGTTCTCTCTGCTATGGTTGTTTAACATTTTCCTCACATTTATAAGCAATTTTGCATTACAGAATCAAAAGACCTTCTTCACATTATGTCTTATTCCTACCACCAAATTTTAGGTTCTCTAAATTGTGAGTACTCTTCATGATACTCCACATGATAAATATTTGTTAAATAAATTTGTAGAAATATAAATGTGGAATTGTATGCACACACATAGATCTTTTGGGAACTGGCTCATTGGTCATACCAATTTTGGAAAATAGTTGGCAAAAATGTAAAACCAGTGAAAATGTCAATTCATTTGGAAGATTTCTAATGATCCTAAAAATATGAAGTTAAACTCTCATATCATTATTACATTAAATACCAGGAAGAAACCTATTTTGAGACACAGAAATGTTGATAAGCTCTGAGAAAAAGCAGCCATTATTCTCATTTAAATTAGAAATTCGTTCCTTCGCTTTTTTGTTCTGCCTCCAGATCCAGTTCTTGCCTGGGATTTGAAAGCTTTGCATGTATTGAAGGCTTGGCCAGCACAGACAAATGTTCCTTTTCCCTTTGTAAAAATGGTCTTGGTGTTGCAGAAGTTGTTAGAATCAGAATGAAGTCACTTGTGTTTAAAAAAAAAAATCCTGATGAACAGAGGTGAGAAAGGCCATAAAGAGAGGGTTCTCATGCATTAATGCCTGATAACTATCACAACAGACTCTGCAGAAACCACAACCTTGCACAAAGACTATCTCAACTTTACACAAAAAATAGTTCTGTTTGGGCATCTTCCCAGCAATTTCCTCTCCAAGTCTACACTGGTGTCACCCTTGTTATTCGTCCTTGTAGCTAATGATAATAATCTCAGTGTGTTAGTCCATTTTCATACTGATGATAAAGACACACCCAAGACTGGGTAATTTACAAAAGAAAGAAGTTTAATTGGACTCACAATTCCACATGGCTAAGGAGGCCTCATAATCATGGTTGAAGGCAAGGAGGAGCAAGTCACATCTTACATGGATGGTGGCAGGCAAAGAGAGCTTGTGCAGAGAAACCTCTGTTTTTTAAAACCATCAGATCTCATGAGACCCATTCACTATCACGGGAACAGTGTAAGAAAGACCCCCACCCCCCAATATAATTCAGTCACCTCCCACCAGGTTTCTCTCACGACATATGGGGATTGTGGGAGTTACAATTCAAGATGAGACTTGGGTGGGGACACAGCCAAACCGTATCACTCAGAAGCAGTTATATAGCCTCTTTCCTGTTTCCCTTAAAAACTGCCGTTTTCCTTTACTTCCCTGAATATGACCTAGTTTACTATGGCACACATATTTCCATTGAAATGCCTCATTCCCAAGTAACTGTCATTTTCTTTTAGAGAGCCCCTCTCTGTTTAATATTTACATTGATAAAAATTGTGTCCAGAAGTCAGACCTGAAGAAAAATCACTTGTGAAAGAAATTGGTAATTCTGGGACCTGGTATGCAGTACTCACTTAGGTCCTTAGAGCTCTCTGCTTCCATGGCCTCACCTTTTCTGTCCTGGTGAGTCTTTTCTCAGGTTAGGCCTCCCTATATTTGGTAGAGGCTGGTAGAGGCTGACTAGCTTCACTTTTTGTTTTGTTATAAGGCCATCTGAGTAAAGGACCTTGCATTCCTCTTGGGATGATGAAAGACTTTTTGTTTTTTTCTGGAAAGCCCTTACTGTATAAGGACAAGTGTCTGTTCATCTGTTTTTTACAGAATTTATGTTCTGTTTGTGAAGAATGTCTTTTCTGGTGAATTCACTTTTGTTTCTGTGTGCCTAATTTAGTATTTTGTTTGATCTGCATGCCTGGGTTAACATTTTTGTGATCACTCTTATCTTGGTTTCATTTTGGTTTGGTTCTGCATGTCTGTAAGTGATTTGGATCTCTTCCCATGCTGATTTCCGAAAATCTTCTTAGAGAAAAAAAATAAACATTCTAAATGATGGCTGCAAGATGGCTAATTAAAATCCATTTGAGCAGTCCCCAGCATCTAAAACACTCACTCAAACTCCTAACATTCTTTCACAGGATTGGTAGAATTTTCTTTGCTTTGAAGAGATTAAAAAGAAATAAAATGGGAATTTCAAACATTTAGACATATCAGATTTTCTGAGTCTCCAGGCAGCTACATGGCTTTCCTCATGCATGTTTTTTGATCAATGGCAATCATAGGGATCATTTGAACTCCCCAAGCTTGTTTTCTTCTTTGTACCAAATTAAGAGAATACAATGGTAGAGTCAACATGTAGAGGCTTCTAAATCCTCTAGCACTCTGCTTCTTTTCCTACCTACTTTGAATCTGTTGATTTTTCTGCTGGCGTTGAGATAAAACTCTCTGCTATAGCATTCCAGGTCAGATAAAAAAAAATCTTAAAGGACTTTAAAATTAGTGCTTTTACAAATTACAACAGCCTCATGGCAACCAACAATCTAAACATCTTTTGGAAATGCAAATTTAGGTTTGCCTGACTAACAATTGCTTAAGCTTATGGAATAGTTGATTCAAGTATTACTAGTCTTAAACCAGATAAATGTTTATAGAAGTGGGGCTCTCAGATCAAACAGGTCAAAATTTTGAGCTAAGCACAATAATAAAAGATAGCTCTCTCATGCATAAAAATTGCTTTGTTTGCCATGTAGGGGCCGGAAAAAAATGACCAATGTGGTGAAACTCCATCTCTACTAAAAATACAAAAATTAGCTGGGTGTGGTGGCGGGCACCTGCAGTCCCAGCTACTCAGGAGGCTGAGGCAGGAGAATTGCTTGAACTGGAGAGGCTGAGTTAGCAGTGAGCTGAGATCGTGCCACTGCATTCCAGCCTGGGTGACAGAGCGAGACTCCACTTCCAAAAACAAAACAAAACAAACAAACAAACACAAAAACCCTACCAACATGCCTCTCCACCCACACTGATTACTCTCAATTGGTAATCAGACCAGCAAACAAATTGTGGGTTTATTACTAATTCAAGGCTACTTAGAGATTTTGTTTTTTCTTATACAATTCAGTCAATCCTGGCTGAAATGTAAACTGAAAATTTAACCTCAAACCCATTTAAAGCTAAAAAAAGAAAAAAAAAAAAAAAAACAAAAAGGGGCAAAAGAAGTCTTTGTAAAACAACTTACTTTCCCCAAAACATTGGTCCACAGCCTTCATTAGGATACCTATTGGGGCAAATAACCATTGAAAAAGGGAGCCATTTGAACAAGGCTTATATTTTCAAAAATAAAATTTTGATCAAATAGTCTTTTATAAACTGGTGAGTCCGTATTACTATCTCATGACCAAAATTCTAAAATGAAATGTATAAGATTGTATTTATGTGTGGATATATGTTTAGGTCTATTTACACATATGTACATTGAATTTTGTTATATTTTGTGTCTATATTATAAAATCTGATGTAGTTAGCCAGAAATCCCTTACATAATTTTATTCAAATTGGCAAAGATAATGAGCACTCATAAAATATTAATAAGAAAGAAGCTTTTTTTAAAAAAAATTATTGGTAAAATAAAGTTGTCAGCATACATTTTTGCCTGGGTTTACTGGTTAGACAGTTTTATATTTGTATCTTCCAGATGTTTTAAGGTCAGAAAATGATAAACCCAACCTAAAAGCAGAATAATCTTTGTTTGTGTAACCCTTTGATATATAAGCTTAATTTAATATTGTAGTTTAATAAAAACAGCTGTATCTGCTGAGTTATTAACAACATATTCTTATATTTAACTTTAAGTCTTCTGCTTACATGAACACCTAATAGTCACAGGCTATAAAAATGCTTAACAGGGAAATAATTTGAAATAATGATTAGCTTTATCTAATATCTCAGTTTTTATAAGTAATCTTGGTAAATTGTTAAAAATAAATTAGGTAAATGTAAATGGAACAAATGCTTACAGATAAAATTTTTATATAATTTTAAATATTAAGGTTATGTCGTGTTAAAACGATACTTATTAAATGTCTGGGTCATTTCAAAATAAGATAAAAACTGAAATTACTGAACACAAATGTTTGTTCTTCACTCCTAAAAATTTATAGATATATTATATATATTTGGGTCTATTGATACATGTAAAAATTATGTTATGGAAAACGATGTTTCTCAAAATTATTAACAGATTCTCATCTATAAAACACTACTATGTGACAGACAGTTCAAAATTTCTTGCTTCCTAGATTTTCACTAAAAATCAAGATTACTAAGAGTTAAAATTCTTGTTAATATATGTAATTGTGTATACAATGTGTGCCAAAAAAGTAAGATGTGTTTTGATGAGAATAATTTTAAAAAGGCATAAAAATGTGTTCTTTTTTTGTTTTGTTTTTTGAGATGGAATCTCCTTCTGTCATCCAGGCTGCAGTGCAGTGGTGCAATCTTGGCTCACTGCAATCTCTGTCTCCCAGGTTCAAGCAATTCTTCTGCCTCAGCCTCCCGAGTAGCTGGGACTGTATGTGCGTCCCACTACGCCCACCTGGCTAATTTTTGTATTCTTAGTAGAGACAGAGTTTCACCATATTGGTCAGGCTGGTCTCGAACTCCTGACCTTGTGATCTGCCTGCCTCAGCCTCCCAAAGTTCTGGGATTTCAGGCGTGAACCACTGCGCCTGGCCAAAAATATGTTCTTTATTGAGAATTTTTTTTTTCTAATTTGGAGGTTGTTTAAAGGTTGTTTCAAAAATTAAAATTAGAAAGAAAATAGAAACAATATAAAAAGGAATAAGTGAAGGAAGGAGTTATAAGAAAGTCATAGTTATTGTAAAGATATATATTTGTTAATAAAGTTTAAAAAGAAAGGAGAATAATTTTGTCTGGAAAAGAATCTTGTGTAGTAAATGTTTGTCCTAAAGGAAAACGACTGGTTATTTTTTAAGAAAGAGGAAGACAGAACAAAGCAGAAAGCCTAAGCATAATGTGAAGGCTTTGTGCAGGTCACAAAAGGTTTGTGGAGGATGAATTGCTAAAAAAATTTTATGTCCTCAAGTTGGCTATAGTTAGAAGCGAATTATTTATAAATCTTTCTAAACATTGATCTTTGATATTGAAAATATAGAAATACAAAACCAAAAAGTTGGCTCCCTCTATAAGAACAACAAGATTTTCTTAAAATATTAGTTTCAGTACAATTAAAAGTCAAAAGTTCTTTAGTCTAAAGAGGTTTTGATTTTTAATTCTCTGCAGCTATATTTTTGTTTTATAATCACTATTTAATTTCCTAGTTTCACGTTAGAAATGCTGTCTTTTTCATGTAAAATTGTGATTTCGTTTCTTCAGGTAGAGTTTTCCTCTTAAAACTTCTCAGATTCATATTTCAGAAGTTCAATGTTTGCTGTATCTCATCACATGTAATTTGCAGGTTATACAACTGTAATGGTTAATATTGAGTGTCAACTTGATTGGATTGAAGGATGCAAGGTGTTGTTCCTGGGTGTGTCTGTGAGGGTGTTGCCAAAGGAGATTAGCATTTGAGTAAGTGGACTGAGAGAGGTGGACCCATTCTCAATCTGGGTGGGCACCTTCTAATCAGCTGGCAGTGGGTAATGAAGAGACTTGCTGAGTGTTCTGGCCTTCATCTTTCTCCCGTGCCGGATGCTTCCTGTCCTGAAACATCAGACTCCAAGTTCTTCAGCTTTCGGACACTTGGACTTACACCGGTGACTTGCCAGGGGTCTTGGACTTACACCGGTGACTTGCCAGGGGTCTTGGACTTACACCGGTGACTTGCCAGGGGTCTTGGACCTTGGGCTACATACTGAAGGCTGCACTATTGGCTTTTCTGCTTTTGAGGTTTGGGGGCTCAGATTGGGTTCCTTGCTCTTCAGCTTGCAGACAGCCTATTGTGGGACTTCACCTAGTGATCATGTGAGTCAATTCTCCTAATATATCTCCGTCCTATGTACATAAATCCTATTAGTTCTGTTCCTTTAGATAACTCTGACTAATACAACATCATTGCCTTCTGCTCTTCCTCTATTTCCTCCTGAGAAGAACTGGAATGATAACTCTCTCCTTTAACTTTTTTCTCTTCTAACTCTGCTGTGATGGCCTGATGCTAAAATGGTTACCTTGAAGGCCTAGAAAAGCAACTTTTTTATCCAGTATGACTTGAGTGTGTACTTGGCTTTTCTCATTGTGTCTGAATTATTCCACGTAACCAGGAAACTTCCCATGCTGTTACTAAAAGCCATGCATTCTCCTGCTCAGAGTACAAGTTCTCCTCTAGAATGGGGCACACTCATAACTTTGGATGCACTCTTCCTGTGTCTGATTAAATCCAAGTAGTGTTTTCATCGGGTTCAACTTTCAGCTTATTGAAACAGGCTTCCCATATGGAAAAGCAATCACATTACGAAGGTTTCTCTCTACCTTTTTGGAAATTGGCCTAAGAAACAAATATTTTACTTTTTAGCAAGATAATTTTCTGTGTTGTTTTTATTAGGTATTTGATTACTTCGGAACATTGAGCTTTAAAAGGCTAAGGTTTTTACATCCACATAACTTTGGAAGTCTCTTATCACTCTGGCTGAATGAATGACTGTGATTTCACAGTGATTTGTAATCCTATTTTGATCAAATGTTTTAACCTATTTTCATCTTTGACAGGCTTCTCCAATGTCAAAATTCTAAATTAAGTCTTTGTGACCTAAAATTAACTTTGGGGTTTTCCTACTGGATCCCTGGGAGGTCTCAAAGAATATAGCTGTCATCTTATAGAGATATGAAATGATGAGACCTATCTGGCAAATTGTATAGAAAAATATTGTCAAATGATAAGTGATAGTATGTCTTCTTTCAGTTACATTTATCATATGTTATTGATATGAATGTTTGAAATTGTATATAATTCATATAAATCTCATACATCATCAGTCATAATTCTGATTATCTTATATGCCACAAAATAACCACATTTTATTGTTAATTGCTGATGATAATGAACTTCCATTAGATTCCTAACCATGGTTACTATAAGACTCTGTCTTCCACAGTTTTGATTTTCTCTAAAGGCATCTGCAATCAGATCCATGGAAAAGACACCAACAAGCACTTTTAAATAAAAGTCTCCAATAATTTAAAGATCAATGGGCCAAATTAAAAATTTTAAATATGCTAATGAAGAAACTAATAAATTCATAAAACTGCTAATGAAAATCAAGTAGAACAAAAAGGTACCATATGAGATTAAACAACTGATGAAGATTATTGTTTTTATGAATTTTATTTGATGCATTATTGGTTCTTTACTTAAATATTTTGTTTTTCAGATGTAAGAAAATGTTTTGTCTTTTTTTTTTTTTTTTTTTTTTGAGACGGAGTCTTGCTCTGTCGCCCAGGCTGGAGTGCAGTGGCGCGATCTCGGCTCACTGCAAGCTCCGCCTCCCGGGTTCACGCCATTCTCCTGCCTCAGCCTCCCGAGTAGCTGGGACTACAGGCGCCCAAACCGCGCCCGGCTAATTTTTTGTATTTTTAGTAGAGACGGAGTTTCACCGTGGTCTCGATCTCCTGACCTTGTGATCCGCCTGCCTCGGCCTCCCAAAGCGCTGGGATTACAGGCATGAGCCACCGCACCCGGCCAAGAAAATGTTTTGTCTTAAGCTAATCTATAGCTAACAATAATTTGGTAAAAAATACTTTTGTTAACAAAGGTGAAAACATTTGCTATTTCTTCCTACATAATTTCTCAAAATTCAAAAACTATCTGTATTTTTTATGACACTACAGTTATTTGCATAAGTTCCATAAAAATGTCCTCTATTTATAGCAGGATACAATTAAAAACATTGCGTATATTATCAGGGCTTTGACTGGAATGACATATTTAAGAATGTACATAGAATGCCTGGTTTCAAGTTCTCCCAGTCTTAGAGTAGTGAGTAAAATTGTCAATTCTTGGCAGCACCAGAAATCTTAAAACTGTAGGTGAAATCTAAAGTCTGCCTCGATTTGGCTTCACTAGGTTTTAAAATTCCTGAGATTCCTATGTGATTAATGTGGAAAGAAAAAGTTACATTTCTAAAAAAATGCTCTAGTACACCCATTATCAGATTGTAGCTCTGTGCACTGTTTTTGAGTTCTGGTTATCTAATTAGAGACTAACTTAGATCTCTGAGTTCTAGATTCCTCCAGCTTCCTTCCATGGAATTACTAAAAAAAGGAACTTCTCTGTTCCTAAAGCACTATAAACTGAAACTAGACGAATTTTTTTATGAGCAAGTGCCTGATGTATGGCTGCACAGAAAATTCACCAAATCACCCAAAGCCATTAGCACAGGCATCCAAACTGCAAACCACGACAGGAAGATGATGTTTTCATACACTTTCCAAGATGTCAGAACAAGATTCCAAATCATAATAAGGTACTTACCCCTCTTAATTTCTACTCTTTTCTTTGCAAAGAATAATGGTTATCTGATTTGTTCAATTGTTTGCCTTTAAGACTAGGTTCAATGGCTCAAAACCATTAGGCAAACTGGATTTATCATATTACTATTAATTTTATTTTATGTTTTCCCCTTTTAAACTTTGTATCTGTTACTTGTTACATTTTTATTTTTTGTAGAAGTACACCTCCTAACAGAATAATGCTGACCTAGTACTTTGAGATGATAGCAAAAGACTACAGAATAGACAAAATTGAACTAATAATGGATTCCAGGTAGACTTGGCCTGAGAGCCCTTCCCTTTAAAGATCGTTTGTTGCTTGAATGCAGCTCAAACAACTTTGACACTGACTCTTAGCCACCATTTACTCCCAACACAAGACCAGACCAGCAACCAGGACAAGGGACATTCAAAACCTATTACTGATTGATCATCGGTGTTTCTGGAGAGAGATCATGATCTAAAGGAGGAAATGTGAAAGTTGCCAGAATTGAAAGAGATCACTTGTGTTGAAAAGATCCCTGACCAGTGGAGCTGGGGAAGGCCATGAAGGGAGGATTCTCATGCATAAATGCCTGATAACAAAACTATCACCAAAGACTCTGCAAAAACCACATCCTTGTTCAAAGGCCGTCCCCAAAATCATACAAAAAATAATTCTGTGAGGACATTGGCCCAGCAGCTTCCTGTCCAATCCCAGAAAGGTTCTGTCCTTGCTATTGATCCTCATAACCGAGGATAATTATCTCAACACATATAATCCTCCTCATTTTTCCTTTAGAAATCTTTGTCTTCCTTTTCCTCCCTGAATATACACATAGCTTACTATGGCATGCATTTCCATTACAATGCCATAATTTCAAGTAAATGTGGGTTTTTAGAGATCCTTTGTCTATTGTTATTTAGATCGACAGTATTACATACATGCACACACAGAGACATATGCATGCATACACACACACATGAATGCACGCTTGCACACACACAGACACACGTCATGGAAACACACGTGCACAGTGTCCCATGCACATATATATGCACGTATGCATGCACAAGCACATTAATTCAGATGATAAGATCTTTCGTAAAAAGAAGCAGACTGTGTTATAAAAAGGATTTGACTTTAAATTTAAATCCAAATCCGTACTATTTATTATAATAGATAGAGAAAACTATACCACGCACACATGAAAGCAGTTTGAACTCTGAATAAAACCCACTATTCTTATGATGGTAACAGCTACCATTCATGGAGCCCTAACCCTGGGCTCTATTGTAGGAGCCTTAACATCCTTCAGCTGCCCATATTTGAGTGCAGGATGTGGGACCGTGCCAATGGATGGTTAATGAGGGAACAAGACTGACTTGGTCTCTTCTTAATGGATCTCATGGTAACTAGGAGATGCTGCCCGGAGGGCATCACACCAGCCCTGTAATGTGCAGAGGAGGACCTGAAACTCAGGAAGAAAGGCCTTTGCTGGTGACCACACAGCTATGAGGTGCTACACCAGGGATTCAAACTGAGGTCTGTTTGCCTCCAGTCCCCAGTCTTCTCATTATGCAAAACTACTTTTCAATCTGAGTGAAGGTGGAGGTACATTAATTGCTAAGCTCTAATTTTCCTGCTTACCTCCCACACCAGTCGTGATTTCCAGCACATGTTTAGCTATGTGCTTGGTCCTGGGCGGTGCATATGTGACTACTCCCCTTAGATCAGAGCCCCCTTTTTTTCCTCAGCACTATTAACACATCATCTGCAGAAAATTTATACGTTCCATCTGTTTTCACTTCAGATTCTTTCTCAAAATCTGTTTTCACTTCAGTTTCTTCCTCAGTTTTAATACCTTCATCCTTTTTAAAAATGGAACCTCCAGGTATCTTTCCCAGATGACTGGTCACAGTGAAACGCCACTACCCGTTCTCTTTTTCATCATTCATCACTCACATGTAAAAGTGGCTATTTAGATGAGGAACCTCAAGCTGACTTTATCACCTTACAAATGAGCGTAGGGGAGTTGGGGAATGGGCATGAATATAGACCAATCAAAGCAACTAGAGAAACTTTGTCTGGAAAAGTAGTGACTCAGAGGAAAAGGGCCAGTTTGCACTCATTTGTTTGACTCTGAAGAGCCTTTGACTCATAGAATGATCTTCACTAAGTTGTGAAGGAAATGCTGTAATAATTGATTGACCGGGTCCTTCATGGGGGCATCACAGCCTCAAATAGCAACTGTAGCACAGACTCCAGAGCCCGGCTGCAGGGCGCAGAGTACATGTCTGCTCTGTAGAGGCTGAATGACCTGAGATAAATTACTTCCTATTGCTTTGGTTTACTCATATCCAAAAAGGGGGTCAGAGTAGCTACCTTATAAGAGTTTGGGAAGAATAAGTAAGTTCATCCCTGAAGACAGATCAGACAGTACCTGGAATCCAGTGGGATTCAATGCATGTTCTCAGGAGCAATAATTGTTCTTCTATTGTGAGGAGGTCCAGTAGAATACTGAGGAGGGTAGACGGATGGAGGGTAGAGGGAAGGAGGGTGTGCTGGGCTCGTGGCATGTAATGCCCTTGCAACTCCACATCTGTGGGTCTGTGAAACGGTGTGTGAAATTCATGCCATTCTCCTCATCAGTAAGTTTATTATTGTGTGTGTAATGCAGCATGGATTAACTTAGACTGAAGGAAATGCAATCCTTGGCCTTCAGATCTTCCAATTTTATGTCAGCAGTTTCAGAAACACTTTAGCCAACTGATTTAGCTTATAATGTTGTATCTTTCTGTATACAGGACAGGATAGGAGGAAAAATGTTAAATTATTTCCCACTGCCTTTTTTGCTGCACCCATCCCCTGTAATCTGATAAGCTGATGTGCGGGATAAAATCATGCTCTCTGCCTGGATTTTCCATCGTCACCCCCTGCGTTTGCACCAGAGTACACTACAGAGCTAATGACTTAAGCCACTGCCAACACCCCTTCATTTGTCCATTCCTTCTCCAAGGATACTACAGAAAGGCCAAACATGCATTTCCAAATGTTTCTAACACCAAACCCAGACCACAGAGGAATAGTTTTGTAAAATTATGCACTCAGTTGTTTGGCTTGAATTTAAAGGCTATCTGTCAGCTCAGTCTGGATGTATGAGTGATTTATTTAAGACTGCAAGACTCAGGGCTTAGAGAGGAGGGCGACTGATCAAGTACTTAGAACATTTACTAGGAAGTCACACTTAGGCCAACGTGAGCACAGAATATATTTTCTCCATGAAATGCTCATTAGTCACAGCTATAACAATAGTTACTATTTATTGAGTGCTGCTCTATGCCAGATGCTCACATCCATTATCTCACTGCATCCTTACCACAGTCTAGGGAGGTTGTGTTATTTTCTTAGTTTTATAACTGATAAAAGTGAAGTTCAAAAATGTTAAATGGCTTTCCCCAAATCAAAGATCTACTAAGCGTCAGAACTGGGGTAGGTGGCATGTTCAATCACTATTCAGTAATTCAGTCATTATTTCTGAAGGAAGAATAAACAACAGAAGGGCCACGTCTGTATGATTTTAAGCCTTAGCTCTTAATCATTCGTTTTGATTTTTTATATACAGCAAGTACTTTAAAGAAATGATAGGCAACATGTTTCCCAAAAGAAGTCTGGGTAAAGACCTGGTAAGTTCTAAACTCATCGTATTTCAAATAGTTTACCTCTTGCAATTACAGAAAATAATCAAATTCGGGCAACGGAGACAAAAGTTCCTGAGATTTTATAATGTCTCTGGATTGTACTAAGTTGTCCTGTTTACCAAAGTGGTTTCATTGCATCATTCCTCTTGAAGATAATCAAATATGCTATTCTGTATTAATTGATGCCATGGATCTTAAGTGGTCATTGGCCAATTGGCTAAAATCTTTCTAGAATTTACTCCTTACCTAGAATTAAAAAAAAGCGGACACCCTTTTGAACTGCTCACATGACCACACCACTCTGCGGGGACGTCATTGTGCTGAGGGGAGGTCTGAAGTCCATGGAAGAAGACACAGTGGCCGCTGGAGCTTGTGGGGAGGGAGGGACCAGCAGAACTCCAAGCACAGATGAACTGTCGGTGGCAGGAAAAATGGTGGGCACGTTTCCAGAATGACGAATGGGAGAAGCAATCATGACATCTCCAGGTGGGGGAAGTACAGGAGGAAGAGGTTGTTCTCTCAGGAAGTTGCCTCCTAGCCTCCGACGAGGCCTTTCCCATCACTGCTCGTTCTCTTGTGTGTGCAGATTGGATACTGCGGTCACCCAGAGAAGCTGGTGAAGGGGCGATCCTTGTCTCATTCTGACTCACGCGTGTGTCTTGATGTTTAAACTCAGAAGGGCAAAGCTTTTGGTTATCTATGAGACAAAATGGCTAGTTTTTGGAGGGTCTGGCGCATTACATTCTGCGGATTAAGATTTTTGCCTGATATTGGCCAAGTCAAGGAAATAGATGCTATGGCCAAGTGCCCCTGTTTCTGTGGGAAATGTTAGGCCTGTTGAATCAAACTCAACAAAGAGTAGTAAAATCTGTTATTCAAAAAATTTTTGCTTTTGTAGCTGGTTAGTTGCCTTTCTTTGGAAAACCCTGTACAATTTCTACATGAAATGTATTCTTATTGGAAAGAGGTTTTGCCACAATGAATTTCAAACCCTATACAACAAATTAGTTTATTCTACAGGAATTTCAATAAAAAAGTTTTTTTTTGCCCCGTTCTATAGCTATAAGTGTTACACTGTAAAACATAAATATCTCTGAATATTTAGAGTAGATTTTAAATGAAATCATTGCACACAACGAATGTACCTTTTTTCCCCATAACTCTTAGGAACAATGCTTTTTACATCTTTTTCTCAGCTCCCATTTTAGTTCCTAACTCAAGACCTGAGGCTTTTCCTAACTCTCATGAACGCAGTGCTTTTCACAGCGTTTTGCCTGCCTCAAACAAAGCACTGGCCGTTCCAACAAAGCTTCCGTCGGCCTGGAATGTCTTTTTCCTCAGCTGGGCACTAGGTACGGGTTCTTCATAATCAATAAAGGGCTGCAATAATTCAAACTGTGTTCTCTAATTATTAGATCAATTATATCCAATTTGCCTGATGAAAGCTTATGTTGTAAGAGAAATGACTATATTCAGGCAAAGGCAGAAGGCTGACACTTCAACATTTTTAACATTCTTAACATTTTAAACCTCAGCCCAGACATCCTACTAATAAATTTTTACTGTTGTCTTTTGATACACCTGTAAATCTAGAAAAATCATATGACCTTACACAGAAAATGAAACACCCATTTACAACAGGAACGTAAAAGTTTAAATCACTTTGGTCTATTCCTACTAGAATTTAAAGTACCCTATTCAGTACATGCTTACCAAGCCATATGGGTTGATGTTTCTGGAAATCTTTATTATATATACATCCATCCCTGGGGAGAAGAAGCCATTGACAACAAGCTTTAATTCACTTTTTAGGCATTGTTTATTTCCATAAGCAGTAGAAGCCTCTCTCTTTTCTCTTTACTCTTCCTGACTTACTTTGCCTTAGCATCTTGATTTTGGGGATTCATCCATTTTCTGTTGTGTCTGAGCACTGGGAGGTCAACAGATGCATGCTCAAGACTCTCATTAGACCGGAATCATCATTAAACTGCAGGCTTTCTTTACTATTCCCAGTCTTTATTAAACCAAAAATGTTTTAACTGAAGGTTAAGCCACAGAGGTGATATTGACTAATTCTTTCTGTACTGTATTATTAATAATTTTATAAAGTAACATAAAAATAACAAAAATTATGATGACACCTGATTAAACTATTTGAAAGGAGAGTGTTTGAATGCCTTAGAAAATAAAATGATATATTATTTTAAACAATAATCTCTAGTTAAAAATTCCGTGCCAATTCAATGCAATGAAGATTTACTGAACACGCCTTTGGCAGCTGCAGGGAGGATGCAAAGATAAGAAGTGTGAAATAGCATCTGCCTACAGGTGTGTGCTGGAGCAACATGAAATTCATAGACAACACTGCAAGGAAAAGTGTCAGCTGCCATTTTAATGCCATGTGTTAGGCCTCAACACGGATGATCTCATTTAATCTTCACAATACAGTGAGGGAAGTACTAGTTTTAGTCCCATTTTACAGACAGGACATGGAAACCTATCTGTAAAGATCACAGAGCTGGTGCCTAGTGGAGTTGTCCCTTTGCTGATGTGGGAGAGGAGGCAGGGGCCGGTCGCTGGTGGGCTCTGTTAGCGGCAGGCTGTTCGACGACCATGTGGGTAACGTTCTCTGCAGCGAAGAATATGGAGGAGAAGGCACAGAAGTCATTGATTAGGCCATAATTTCTCCACATCTATATATGCACCAAAGCTAATAAGTAGTGTTTATTCATTTCCTTGTTAGGAATCAATTTTATGTGATGCTTATTGGCTGAGTTAAGTTATTTAAGAAGCTAGGATTTGAAATTCATAGCTTTTGTTCTTCACTTGTACTGAAGCTGGTATCCTCCGAGCCTGTGCATTTGGTTGGTTTTAAGAGTGAGACATTCGCAGTGAAGGACGAAGGAAATAGACTTCGTTCACCTACAGTGAGATTTCCTGCAATCCCTTACGGTCCTTGACTATCTTTTTAGGAGGCAGGAATTTAACAGGCAAGGTTAAAGGGCACAGATAAGAGGGAGTAAATTCCATACTTCTGATTATTTTGAAACACTGAGGTCATGTGGGTTTAAGTATAGCTTAATCCAACTTGCCTTAATTTTTCTTTTCTTTTCTTTTTTTTTAAATTTTTTTTAGGATCTCGCTATGCTGCCCAGGCTGGTCTTGAACTCCTGGCCTCAAGTGATCCTCCCACCTCGACTTCCTAAAGTGCCAACATTACAGGTGTGAGCCACCATACCTGGCCTTGTCTTGTTGTTTTTATTGCTATTATGATCACCCTTTGTAAGTAAACCTTTATGATCTCTACCTTTGATTGGCAGATCTGTATGCCAGTAGTGCTGGAAAAAAAGAGCAAAACTATGGAGTAACTGAATCTTGAGTTGGCATTTTCAGTTTGTCTGAGACATTCTGACGCCTCGATTTGATTCAACTAAAATGTGCTGTCTGATGGCTGCACTTTGGAATCAGCAGGAAGACTTTAGAAAATGCAGATGCCTAGGCTCCGCCCTGGGGGCTCCACCCCTCTCTCCACCCCCAGATATTCTGCTTTAATTGGTTTCCTCAGGTGATTCTAATAAGCAGGAGACGTCCTGGTGCCAAAAGCAGAGTCCTGCCTTTAAGGAGCTTGTAGTTACAGTGCCTCTTCTTTGAGAAGTCTACAGTCTCATTTTCTGAAAACGGAGATTTTTTTTTTAATGTAAATTATTTCTGCTCATATAAATTGCCCACTGGGTATCTGGAGGAGTGTTTATGCAATTGATTTTAGGGCAGTTAGGTATTAAAAATCTTGTGGAAATAAATGAAACCAAGTTGCACAAACATTTTAAAGTCACTTTTCTATAATGCAGGTGTGCACAAACTAGCGACGCCGACTGGACAATGTCCAGAGCACTTCCTTTTTCATTGGCCTTACCCTGAAGGGGTGTCTTCCAGCACATGCTCCCTCTGCTTTGAAGCAATGGTCCCACAAATTCTTCAGCGTGGCCCTCTCTGCCTGTAGCATGCATTTAGCACCTGCAGGGCCTGTGAGTGCCCTGGAAACAGGCCTCCCTCCACCTGGGCACATGCAGCACAGCTCCAGAGTGCAGGCTTAGTGCCTGCAGGAGGCTGGACCTGGTCCCACTCAGCCGGGGATCCCACACGCTGGCTGGGATCAGGTCAGCAGGTCAGCATACTGGGCCCTTGTGCTTGGTGTGGTCCATTTGGACTGGGTCACCCCAGCTAAGCTGGGAGGACTCTTCCTGGAATCCCCTTGGCTGCATCTTTCCAAGAAAGCAGGGCCCGAAGAGGCGTGTTTGCAGTGTTTGGAGACTGGCACTGGCACGGCTGCTGTGTCTGCGGTGCAGCAGACCTGCTGCTCACCACGTTCCTGGGTCAGTAGCGGGCCTCCCAGTCCTTCTTCCCTGACAGGCTCCTCTGCAGCTTTTCCCATTGCTCAGCTAGGTGCACGCTTGGGGGAAAGAAGACCAGCGTCCCCTTCAGATCACACATCCCATGTGGTCAGGGGCCAGGAGGTGTGAGAGACCACGAAGGCCCCAGTCCACTGTTGCAGGTTCTCCCGTCCCTGAGGCCCCACCTTGTCCTTGCTCTCCCATCCCTGGCCATCTTTCCTGTGACCTCAGGCGCAGCAGGAGCCACAGCTTCGTACACAGCGTAAGCAGTGCTCACAACTGCGTAAGGTCGCAGCCCTAGAATAAATCCATCGTCGTACATATGTCCCAGTGCATCTGACTCTGATGGACGGGCCCCTGCTCGCCTCCCCTGCACGGTGCCTGTTCGCCTCTCCACTTTTCCTGTTGCCGCTCGTGCAGAAACCCAGCGTGGCACCCATCATAATGGGTTCTAATTTGCTGCGACTAAGGCCAGAAACTGTGAGTTGTTCTTGCTGTTTGGCTGCTTTTGTTTGTTGGTTGGTTGTTTTCTGTTTTGTTTTGTTTTCAGGGAAGGGACCTTTTTTTAATCCCTGGTACGTGGAAGGCGACAACTAATAACTGTTTGTTGAATGAACACGCGTTTACCGTTTACCTTGTCAGACTCAGATCCGCTGAGATGGATCTAATGCTGTGATGTTACACATTCAAATCACCCTCCATTCTTAGGGGTTTTACCTGCATTCTACTGAGGGGTTTGGAGTAGGGTGTGGGGGAGGCATGGAGCTGCTTAATTTTTAAAGAGGGAGCTTCCCATTTGACTTCTTGAGAGAGAATCTTTGCCACTTGCGTGTCTGTTATTCTAGTTCCTGGGTCATACTAGGCCTTCAGTCAAGTTTTTGTTAGTGAGTTCATATCTTTGCTTGTCGCAAAAGTCACGGCAGAGAAGAGCAGGTGAGTCCTTGTGACGGTCCTGGGCTCCGCAGCACTTTGGGGGTAATCTGCCATTTTTAAACAGCTCTCAACTGCTTCTCAGCTCCGTTGGTCAAACTGCCATTCTCCCCTGGCCTCAAACATAGCTTCTCTTTCCAGTCCTCAAATAAATGAGGTAAAGAAACCCAAACAAATACTCTGGAAGGTTCGTCTCCTGCATTTGCTGATGGCTTCCCTTAGAAGCAGGCACACAGACCCAGGCCAACTTGCACGGCCAGTTTAGACCATTTTCTTTCCTCTCTGCAGGGCTACACCTCAGCTTACTTATGTCTGTTCTGTTTTAAAAGATGCTTAGGACGTGGGCACTTGAATGGAGCTCTTTGAAGTAGAAGCACCATATAAATCTAAGAAAAGAAAAGTAAAAGGCAGCTCCAGTCATCTGCAGCTCTCCTCCCTCACTAGTGAGAGAAACCCAGGCCGGCAGAGTCATTTTTCCTCTTTGGGTGTTTTCCAGCCATGGCTTCCTCCCTTTCATCTCACACTAAACTCCATTTAGATCCGTTGGTGTAAATGTACTTTAAAAATGTAGCGATGCTTCTTTTAATGAAACCACTGCATTCTAATGAGTCATGACTTTTTGGAAGTTGTATTATGGAAGTAAAAATAACATAGAAAGCAGAGAGACACAGTCAAACCTATCAAAGAAGGGATGGAGCCAAGGACAGAGACTTGAAAACTCATGAGGACCCCACTAACAGAGGGCCAACCTGCTGTCAGGTCCAGATGTGTACATGGGAGGGTACCAGTGGCTGGAAGCTCTAACTTGTGCTCAGGTAAGGAGAGGGGTCACAGAGAGGCCATAACTGGAACCTTCCTGTCGTGGAGCTGTGCCTACACATGGGCACACTGTTGAAACTGGAGAAAAGCCAATGAGAAGCTCATCAATTCTGCCACCCTCAGCAAACCCTGGACATAGCTTTCCTGGAGCCCTGGTTGTAGCCTTCCTCCTGCTCGTCTGACCTGGGGTGAGGTTGTGCAGAGCTGGTTCATTTTACAACTCCCCCCAGAGTTGCTTTCAAATATTCACTTCAGGACTGGTGTCCTTTTGAGTTCTCCAGAGAGCCAAATAATGTTTAAGTACCTTCTAAGCATCAAACACATTATCTCATTACATTTTCTCAACAATCACGTAATTTCAGTGTGAGCCACGGTGTTCTATGTAGGCAGACAGATGCAAGAGGTTTAGGCACACAGCTAATGAGAGCTGAGACCTGAACCCACGTCTGCTGGTTCTGAAATGCAAGACCATTAGCTTCCCTCAAAAGAAACCCAAACTTACTGCAGGAATTCATTCCCCAACAAATATTTATCTACTTATTTACAGATGCCTAGCATTTCTTTTACTGATAGCAGAAAAATTTGTTTCATTCCACAGAAATGAAAAAGTTAAAATACAGATTAAGTTAAGGCAGTAAATGACAGTAAAATTGAATTCAGCAAAAAGTGTCAGCACCCCTAGAGAAAAATACCTACCATGGATTGTTTGCTGATTCCTACTGAGGGTGGACATCTGTGGTGAAGGAAGGAGCCTCAGATGAAAAGGGGAAAAAAGGCAAAGGAAACACATGCTGAAACACAGACTTCCTCTGTGGGCTTTGACCAAGAGAGGCTGCACTTGGAGTCACCCAGTGTCCTGCTAATTGCTGCGATGAGTTGTCCCTTGTGATAACTCGCATATGAGCTATCATCTTCAGTCTGGGAGACTCTTTCCCATAAGACTTATCAGTGAAGCTGGATACTGAGTTTGCTTTCAGCATTTTCCTTTTGCTCTTATGGTGTTACCATCGACTGCTGTAAAGTAATTACCCTTTCTAGGTGGTAGAATATACTTTAAAGCTGGGTCTGAGGAACCCAACTTCAGTCCTAAGGTTCCGATTGACCTAAGTAGATAGAGTGCCAGTGTAGGCCTAAGATTCAGGAAACTGACATGTTTTAATGTGAGGGAATCTGAGCAGCTTTCCACATTGGATTTCGATATAACTACACAGCAGGATGGCTGGCTTATGGTTCATCCCAACGCGTTCGGAAGGAGGAGTCAGGTACATACACTGGATTGGTGTCATCAGACACAAGAGAGCATTTGAACACAGATGAGTGTCTGTGACTCAGGTTTGTCTGCCATCTTCCAGGCGCTTGTTTCTGAGCTTGTAGTAGGGTAGGATCCTTCTAATAAAATTCGAGAAAGTTCACATACATTAAAATACTTTTAAGTGCAAGAATCTGTAAGAATGTAATAATTTACCTGAGCGGAAGAATTTTTTGACACCGTGTATTAGTCTGTTCTCACACTGCTAATAAAGACATACCCAAGACTGGGTAATTTATAAGGAAAAAAGAGGTTTAATGGACTCATAGCTCCATATGACTGGAGAGGCCTCACAATCACGGCAGAAGGTAAAGGAGGAGCAAAGGCACATCTTACATGGAAGCAGGCAAGAGAGCATGTGTGAGGAGAACTGCCTTTTATAAAACCATCAGATCTCATGAGACTTGTTCACCATCACGAGAACAACATGGGAAAGACCTGCCCCCCATGATTCAATGACCTCCAACCAAGTCCCTCCCATGACATGTGGGCAGGATGGGAGCTACAATTCAAGATGAGAGTTAGGTGGGGACACAGCCAAACCATATCATACCATGTTACAAATGAGGCAGAGGCATTCTCCCAACTTCCACATGGAACACAGCACGGCTCCAACCCATTGAGAGTCAGGGAACCAGTGTTTCTTAGCCACTTAGATCCAAGGGGCAAGGGATGAGCCTTCCCCACAGCTCCTGTGGTGACGGCTCAACCAGCAGCAGCAGGGCTTAGTGACGCAGAGCTGAGGAGGGCAGGGCTGAGTCCTGGGGGAAATTATGATGCCTGGAGGAAGACAGGTTCACAGTGGCTATTGAGAGCACTGCAAGACACCTCACAGATTTCAAAGCTGCGGAACTCTTGGAAATGGATGAATCTTGAAAACAGTTATTATTTATTACTATTACTTTTTAAATTTTGTGGGTACACAGTAGGTGTATATATTTATGGGGTACATGAGGTTTTTTTTGTTGTTTGTTTTTCTTTTTCTTGTCTTTTTTTTTTTTTTTTTTCTTAAGACCAAGTATCCCTCTGTCACCCAGGCTGGAATGCCATGTCGGCTCACTGCAACCTCTGCCTCTGGGATTCCAGTGATTCTCCTGCCTCAGCCTCCCGAGTAGCTGAGATTACAGGCACTGCCCACCACACCCGGCTAATTTATGTATTTTTAGTAGAGATGGGGTTTCACCATGTTGGCCAGGCTGGTCTCGAACTCCTGACCTCAAGTAATCCGTCTGCCTCACCCTCCCAAAGTGTGAGCCATTGTGCCTGGCCAGTACATGAGACGTTTTGATACAGGCATGTAATGTGAAATAAGCACGTTATGGAGAATGGGGTATTCATCCCCTCCAGCATTTATTCTCTGAGTTACAAACAATCCAATTACACTCTTTATTTTAAAATGTAGAAAACATTTGTTCTTGAGTACAGCCTGGGATCCTCCCAGAGATGATTTATGAGAAACCTTGAGGGGTTCTTTCCTCTGAGTCCTACTAAGTGCCCGTGTTTGACCCTAGGATGACATGGCTTAGGAACATTAAGAAACGATCGGCTTAGAAACATCCCAGGAGGTGCATGCCTCTGGAAGCAGGTAACCTTCTGGGACGGGCCCTTTCCAGCTTGTCTTGGGGTTTCCACTGACCCTCATAGAAGTGAATACAGGGACAATTAAGGTCAGTTTGAAATTGTGCTCATTGTCAACTCACTTTTCTTGATGAGGATTGGTCCTTTGACTCAGAAAACAGCAGCCAGTGAGCAGTGAAGCCCTGCCTTCAGATGCTTCTGGTACCCATGTGAAGGCAGCTTCACTTAGGAATGGGAGTAAATGCTACCTTTAACTTTGCTGTTGGGGTTATATTGAAGAGTTTGATGTTGGTCAACCTGTTTCCTGATGGATGTGTGCTCAGGGGCCTTTGACATATCTTGAGAGAAACAACATTGAGGGGATTGACAAAGACACTGAGCCATTGACTGAGTGTGGGGCTCAAAGAAGTGCTTCACTGTGGCCCACCCAGCTGGAGAACATGAAGTTCTTGAAGGTACATTTGCAGAAGCAAAGCAAATCAAATATTCATATATTTTGATTTCACAAGTAAAATTATTACATTGCTGAAGGCTTTACCAGTAGCTTTGCAGAGTTGATCCAAAGCTGTTGGGGCCGTCCTTTGTTCCTTAAGAGAACAAAGTGCAGAGCTGTGGCTGGAAACTGCTTTGCGTGTGAGCTACAGCTCCTTCATCCATAAGCAGCAGGAAACCATGCTCAAGCCTCTTCAGAGTGGGCCGATTTTTCACACTTGAGATCAGAGTCCCAGACGGTCATATCATCGGAAGAGGAAATTGTCAACACATTTTTCCAAAGTATTTTACAAGGAAGTTTGAAATTGCACGGAAGGAGCCATTGCACTTGAAGCTAAAATGGACTTTTATTCGAAGGAAAAATATATGAGGAGCTTCAGATCTAATTAAACAAAGGACCCTTGATCCAATTGTACATACGCAGTGTCTACAGTTCTGGTACTGAAGAGTAACACTTTGCAGGCCCATGTAAATAATTGTAAATGGTTTCACTAGCATTTCACATCAATCAAGACTCCACCAGTATCTTGTGGAACTCTCCCCTGGGCTGTACTCAAGCCACACTGACATTTTCTTGGTTATGGGCACCACTCAGGTGTTCTCATTTCCGACCTTGACTACAGGCACTTTCTTCTCCTTGGAAGATCTTTCCTTCTCTCTGACTTTGCTAACTCCTCTCTATGTTTTGGGTCTCTAGATAAGTATCTCTTCCTCCAGAAAGCCTTCGTGGACCCTCAAAGTCTGGTGTTGCCCCTAAAACACCTCTCTCATAAGAACGTTTATTATATGGAGCTGTCACTGCCTGTAATTTCTTGACTTCCCTATAGGTTATAGGGGCCTGGATGTAGGGGCCACAATATTCCCAGTTACACTGCAGTCAGGTAGTAGATGTGTGTCACAGGCATGGACCACACGCCTATCAAGTAGGTTTCCCATTTAGAGAACATAGGAGGAATCTATTTTCTCGCTACATTTGTAGTTAGGTTAGGACTAGATTATCAGCTTTAGTCAATGGAGTGTGGGTAGAAGTTACAGACACTACTTCTAGCTTGGCCAAAGGAACCTCTGCTCCACTCTCCTCCTCTGTCCACCTTTCCACTGTGATCACGGAGGCCAGGTAAGTGAGACGGCAGCAACACAGGTGGAGAGAATGGAAGGAGATTCCAGTGGGAGCTGCCTGAGTTACACTGGACTATGACACAAGCAAAAACAAACCTCCACTTTATTGAAACCTCTGAAGATTCGCAGGGGCTTAGTTTTGACAGCAGAATCTTGCTCATCCTACCCATACAGGACTCAATGAATATCTGTTCAATAAAAGAATGAGTGGCTGCTCAGCACCTTTGCTCTCAGTGGTCTGCTGGACCCTCCCTGAGTGTGATGCACTTCTGTCCATGAGCCAGGGGTACCTCCTTCAAGCAAGGGGCAGGTGAATGCAGGGAAGTCATCAAGGGACATCTTGAAGGTATGGATGGAGAAGTACGGACAAGCCGTTCACTATGTCAATGGCTTGTGTTCTGAAGGACATTGTACATACTTTCTCTCTGCTAATTGTTCATCTTTGCCTCCTGATATGGTTTGGCTCTGTGTCCCACCCACAATCTCGTGTTGAATTGTAATTCTCAGTGTTGGGGAGGGACCTAGTGGGAGGTGATCAGATCATGGGGATGGATTTCTTTCTTGCTGTTCTGGCTAGAGCAAGTGCGTTCTCACGAGATCTGGTTGTTTAAAATAGTGTGGCACCTCCACTTTTGCTCTCTCTCTCCTGCCACCACGTGAAGAAGTTGCCTTATCCCTCTTCACCCTTCTGTAAGTTTCTGTAAGTTTCCTGAGGCCATGACTGTAAGTTTCCTGAGGCCATGACTGTAAGTTTCCTGAGGCCTCCCAGCCATGTTTCCTGTACAGCCTGTGGAACTGTGAGTCAGTTAAACCTCTTTCTTAATAAATTACCCAGTCTCAGGTAGTTCTTTGTAATAGGATGGGAATGAACTAATACACCTCCTTCGGCTAGCGTTAAGGAGCCAATAGAAGGAAGTTCTTTGTTTCTGTAACTGAGGCCATGGGGTCTGGGCTATGCAAAATCTAGAGACCACACATGTTCCAGAAATAGTGCCAGTTGGAGAGTCACACTGACTGGGTTTAAAGAAGTATGCTGCCTCCAGAACTGTGTGACCCTGGGCAAGTGACATAACTGCATGAAGCTTGGGAAGGAAGGAAAAGTTGTTGAATAAAGGCATGTATAAATCTGCACAGTGGGAGATAGTAGTATCTTCCTTGCAGGGATGATGTGAAGATTAAATCGGTAAATACTTGTAGAGGTTATTGGCATGCAGTGTGTATGGTCAATAAGTACTTGATGTTTGTGGGCACAAAGTATCGATATTAGTGCTTTTGTTCTTGGCATCCCTTGGTGCTGATTTAGCGTAGAACTTGCAGATTTGACTCTTTGAAAGGTAATCTATAACTTGGTCATCCTCTGTCCATTTGCTGATAACCCTAACCAATAACCAATGCAGGTTAACTAAAGGATGCTTCTAAACTGTTCTGAGAAATTTTGAGCACTCTGGCTTATTGTCTGAGACTATAATAATATTAATTCAATATAAGTATAAAAGATCAATGCTATCAAGGTGCTCCTATAAATTGTATGGTCAAAGCCTTGCTCCCCCAAGTTCTATATGTATGACTACACTTTCATTGGCCAACCTATATTTAATAATGTCATTCTTATTTCTTTGTCAATATCATAAACTGATCAAGTCACTGCTACTCAAAAAAGTAGCTTCTGTTTCTACTGTGTCCAGAGTTCTCATTAAAACATTCTCATAAAAACAAGACATGTAATTAATAAAAAATTAATAAAAAGAAACGACATGAGGTAGAATCCTCATTGTCTTATAAACTACTTAAGCAAACTCTTATTTTTGAATCTACTTTGCTGATAGCTTGCAAGATTTTTGAGAGATAAAACATATTGTATATTGTTTTAACAAAGAGAAAGTTTTTTTCTCCTTTCCACTGCTGGTTGGAAGAACCTATCCTGAAGTACCTGATTTGGAGTCAGAGAAAGGAAAACAAAGATTTCTGCCTTCCCAGATCTCAGCACAGGCTCACAGGTAGCACCTCCTGTGCTCAGGTGGTTTCTGATGAAATGCCATGCAGTGGTTAGAATGCAGGATATGGGATCAAACAGCCTGAGTTTAGTCATTTCCCCATCACTTTCCTGCTATGTGAGCTTGGGCAAGTTGTATCTGTTCTGTTCTTTTTCTCATTAACTATGAAAAGGGAATAAAAAGAACACCTACCTTATATGATTCTTAGGAGGGTTTAAAGAGATAATAAATTTCAAGTGTTTTAGAACAGTGCTAGGCACAGTATAAGGGCTGAATGAATATCAATTGTTAGCAACTATTTTTCTTCTTTCATAAACATTATAATAACAAGTCACTTTTTCTCTGCTCACAATTTCCAGTAAAAGGGAACTGAATAATCTAATGGAGTTCTACATTTTATTTTGAACTATTTTAGCAATATTCATAAAAATTCCATCACAATATGTACTATAAGGCAAGACAGTCAAATGACAATTAGATTTTAACAGCTAGTGGATTATAAAGTTTACTATTATCCATCTTTTTCTTCCAATAAACATTTGAATTATTGCTGTATAATTAAACCGGAGTGAAATGCTCCATTGATAATGACAGTTCCATTCTGCTTTTATGAAGAAATAGCTTCTACCCTGACTTGATAAACTTTAAACTTCGGGGACTTCTTCCTTTTTGAAAGTGAACATCGCTTACCAGAACTATGCAATCTGGATAGTGTGATTCTATTGAAGCCCTTTAGAACTGTGCTTAAGGATAATGTCTAACATTTACACAACAATGCTAGAGCCCATGTGGTTGGGTATGGAGAAGAGATGGGATTTGAATTAAAGAACAGGTAGATTGCCAGTGAAATCTAATTTTAAACAAACTATTTAAGAATCTAGACAGGGATTTACAAACTCTAAGAATACCATTAAATATGCAATCAATACAAAGGATCTTTACAATTCTTGTTGAACTACATGTAAATATATATCCATATTTATATTATATTATGAAGAATCAGGGTAATAGAAAATAGTCTATGAAAAAGAAAAGAAATGGGGCAGCATTAGTTTTTGAAGTAAGCATGAAAATTTAGTTACTTGGAACTTTCAGGGTTGCTTTGCAGGAAACCATAAACTTATTTCCAGTGAAATAACCCCCTTTCCCCAGAGGCATACAGTATGTGTTTTACAGTGTGTCCTCATGCCCCAAGTAATTAGATGTCAAAATCAGGTGTCCATTCCTCCCCTACCTCCTTAAGTGGAAGCAGATCCCTCAGGATTTGGAAACCCTTTTGGTTAAATTAATCTTGAGTGTTAGAAGGCCAAGAGGATGTGAAAACATCATAGATTCTTTGCTCATCTTTAATTCCATAATGAAGCTTGGTCCATTTGCTATCAAGACCTTTCCGTCAAAACTCACCTGGTTTGAAGTAAAAATACTACTCTTTAATTTGATACACTTGATAACTCTGCTTTCACTAGGGTTCTCAGTTCACAAAAGAACTCTGCCATATCATTACCTAATGGCCTAGAGCATAATCCTATCTCAGTACAGAGTGTGGAGATGGTACCCTTTGGCATAATTCTTACACCCCTCATCTGGAGATGTGACATGTCTAGAACTGTAGCCAGAAAACTACTGCTGGCTGCCAGACCATCCATGAGAATTCTAGTTCTGTGAGTAAGTGAATCCAACAAACACAAATACACTCTTTGAGGGAGACAATGAAATTGCAATTCAATACATAAAAGTCCTTGTAAGAAAGAAGTAATTATATTATGTGTATTGTGTGTGTATATACAGGGATGAAATTCTAAACATTTGACAATTAGTGTGGTAGAGGTGCCAATCAGAGGCATTGTTGGCTTGTAAACCACTGCTCTGGTCCCACTGGGGCTTGATAACCAAACATTTCCCATAAAGATACATGACTAAGATACTAATAGCTCATCCAAAAGTGCTTTGGAGTACAAAAGAGGAAACAAATTTAATTATGATTTGCATGAAATATTTGATGTAAACTTCATTTAATTCGATAAACAAAAATCAGAGTCAGATTGCTTAAAAAATATAAATCCATGCCCTATTTCAAAAAATAATAGATACTCTTTAGATAAGCTTAACAAACAGAGAATTTTGGAAATGTGACTTTTCTGTTTTAACCCTTATGAAACGGAGTATGGCAGCAGACCACTTGAGATTGGTTAGCATTTATTGAACTGATGCAGCAATGAAAAAGGTATTTAGAATACGGTCTTTGATAACATAGTTTTTAAATGGGGAACAATCTGTAGAGCTTGGTTTCTTTCGAATCATTCTAGTTTCCTTCTAACATTTAAGCTGAGCCTAATAGGATTCTATGCTCTCAGCTAAAATTAATCAGGAGATGATTTATTAGGTTTTTACAATGTTTGCAGGTTGCCTTGACATTTAGTGAACGCTGCTTCATATACCTGCATGTCTGCCAGTGGGGGAAGCTGCAGATATTGGGCCTTTGAGGAGGTTTTGTAGGAGGCCTACCCACAAAAAGCATAATTATTTATCTTTATTTTCCTTTAAGGAAAATTCATTCTCTCTTCGGTACTTTAAGACTCCAGTAGCAAATCTTAATATTGTGCTTTGGGTGTGAAGTGTTTGCTGCAGTAAGAGGAAACCTGAGTTGCAAGACCAGTCAGAAAGTGGTGAGATGCTTTAGACCCCATCTGCTGAAGACGTTCTTTGGAGTGTCCTGTGGAACTTTCTCTCTTCCTGCAAAAAAGGCAAATAGCCAAAGAAGAATGATGAGTGATTTTCATGCAAAGAACAATATATCAAGAATATCTAAATTAATTTAACAATTACAAGGAATATTCTTGGCCGTATCAATTTAAGATATGCTTGCAAGCGGGAAATGGTTTTCAATTTATATATGTCATTCTGGTATTTCTTCAGTGACTAGGACAAAAAAAGAAGAGAATTTTTGGATTTCTGTTAAATCTACTCATAATTTTTTTAAATGGACTCTTGTGTTTGAATAGCTGGCAAGGGTCATATAAAGGTCAGGAATTTAGCTCAAAAAGTGTGTCAGGCTTCTCTATGAAAAGTAAATAAGTAATGAATGAAAGAATAAATAAATAAAATTTAGAAGTAAGTACAGCGCAAAGTATTATCTGATGATTGATTATAAGGAGAAGTGGCCATTTATGATAAAACCATCTTATGGTAGAAATGATGACTGAAACAGATGCCCTGCTGTAGAACGGAAATAGCCTTCGTGTTTGGAAGGTTTACCTTTGACATGATGGGATGTCCTTTATTGGCATTAATCTGTCTTATTCATGACAGTATCACCAGAAAGGCAAAAGGGAACCCTTCTGATTTCTGAACAATCAATAATTGAAGGTGTGATTTTTGAAATCTCATGCTCTGCTGGGTAGTGTAATCGCCACTGTGTATCATGTGCCAGGGCTGTCATAACCAAGTATCATAGACTGGGTGGCCTGTACAACAGAAATTTACTGTCTATCAGTTCAAGAGGCTGGAAGTCTGAGGTCAAGGTGTCAGTAGGGTTGGTTTCTCCTGAAGTGGGCCCATTTTAACTTACACCTTTGAAGGCCCTATCTCCAAATACAATTGTGTTCTGAGGTAGCAGGAATTAGGACTTCGACATACGAATTTTGAGGGAGACACAGTTCAGCCCAAAACACATAACACATTGCAAAATAGCAAACCACCAAAAAGTAAGACCCTGTGGTAGAACTCCAGTGTAGCAGTCTATTTTTCATTCCCTGCTTGTACTTATCACAGTACTGAAAACGGATTCAATGTTTGTGTCCAACACCTCAGTTCAATATTTAAAAAATGTATGACTTCTGTTGCTCATTTGAAATGAGAGGATGGGAGGCAGAATAGTTTCTGTGTGTAAGAGAAGAAGAGGATGATGTCGGTGCTGGAGACAGCATGTGCATGTTAGTTTCTTTGTTTATTCGTTCACTTATTTATCAAACTCTGGCTGCCTGCTCTGAACTATGCCCTTTATTAAAGGCAGAGACACAGTTTAAGATCCTCTTTCTTTCCTCACAGGGCTCGCAGACCAAGGTGGAAGGAGAAGTGAACATGTAAAGAATGATAAAGAAAATGTGGTACATATAAACCATGAAATACTATGCAGCCATAAAAAAGAACAAGATCATGTCCTTTGCAGGGAAATGAATGGAGCTGGAGGCCATTATCCTTAGCAAACTAATGCAGGAACAGAAAACCAAATACTGCATGTTCTTACCTATAAGTGGGAGCTCAATGATGAAAACACATGGACACAAAGAGGGGAACAACACACACTGGGGCCTATCCTCTCTGACACGAATAAACTGCCTCCCATCCTCTTGTTACAGAATAAACAACAGAAATCGTACTTTTAAAAATATTGAAGTGAGGTTTTGGACACAAACCATCAAGTTCATTTTTAGTACTGTGGTAGGCATAAGCAAGAAATTAAGAAATTAGGAAACTAAGGAATGGGTTCTAGGCTTAACATCTGGGTGACAAAATAATCTGTGCAACAAACCCCTATAACACAAGTTTACCTACTCCTGAACTTAAAAGTTAAAAAAGAATGAAAAATGTTAACTCGTTTAACACATCTCTGATAACCTCCCACTTGGTATCACATCTTCTGGGTGCTTGGGACGTAACCCTACATGAGAAAGAAATGGGGGCACTTGGATTCTCGCTGAGGGACACAGTTGGTGAATAATAAAGGCCACAAATAGATATGCTGTAGAGTGTCAGAAGGTGTTGGGTTGATGGAGATCAGAAATTGAGTCAGGAAAGGGGCTGAGGAGTGTGACAGCACTGTTAATGGTAGGGTGGTCATAGAGGTCTCTGTGAGGTGGTAACTCATGCAGAGAAACTTGAAGGAGGAAAGGGAGGTGAGCACATGAGTATCCAGCTGGGGACAGAGAAAGCAGAGGCCTTCCAGGCAGCAGGAAGAGCCAGTACAGATGCCCCAGCAGCAGTGTCCTTGATGTGTCCTAGGACCCAAGGATCCCGGTGTGGAGGGAGCTCAGGGAGAGAGGGCAGAGGGATGGAAGATGGCCTAGAAAGTGATGGGAGTTCATAACAAGTGGGGCTTTTCTTTTTCTTTTCTTTTTTTTTTGTCATTGTGAAGATTTTGGATTTTTTTTATTCTGAATGAAATGGGAAGCCATTGGAAGGTTCTGAGTGGAGTAGAGCTGTGGAGTGATGGGAAGCCATTGGAAGACTTTGAGTGGAGTAGAGTTGTGGAGTAAAATAGGTATTGAAAGGGTCCCTTTAACCACCTACTGTGCTGAGTCTAGACTGGGGATGGGGGTGAAGATGCAAGCAGGGAAGGCAGTGAGAAGGCAACAGCAGCAAGCCGGGAGAGAGGGCTGGAGATGCACCCAGGGTGTTGGAAGGGTAGACGGTGAGATGGGATAGGATCCCTGGATACACGTTGAAACAGAGTCAACTTGATTTGCTTGTGGACTTAAGGAAGGGCGACAGAAAGAAAGGAGCCAAAGATTATGCACAGGTTATTTTATTTTTCCCTGTGAAACTTAAATAATTGAATTTCTTTCAACTTAGGAAAGTCTGTGTGAGGAGCAGGTTCGGGTTGGACACCTTCAGTCTGCAAATCAGATATTCCCATGGCCATGGAGGGTCGGCAATGGGCTAAATGCACCTAGAATTCGGGAGAAATGTCAGGGCTAGAGAGAGAGATTTGGAAGCCACTGGCCTTTAAATGACATTTAAACCCATTGAGATGGGACTGGAAGGCTAAGAGGGTAGAGTAGACACCAGAGCACTAAGGACAGGGCTCTGGTGAATTTCAGCATTAAGAATTCCAGGAGACACAGGGGAACTGGCACAGGGGTCAGGAGGAAGTCAAGACGGTCAGTGGACTAGAGGGTGATGACAGCAGGTGACCGGAAGTGCCTATTTGCTCTCATGTCTGGTGGGCCATGGGCTAGGTACAGACTTGTGCCTCCATCCACAGGCAGGCTTCTCTAGGGGATAGAAAATTGCCACTAAATTACCAGGTAAAGAACTCACTGCCGAGGCTGCCAAGATCCAAATTGTCTGGGGGTTTGAACTGATCACCACCATCTTGAATTTAGTTCCCAGGAGGCCAAGGAACTTGTGGAAAGTACACAGCTTGCAGAATAACCTGCCGCCCCAGCTGCCCATGGGGGGCCTTCACGTGCCACTGTGGCCCCAATACAACCTGGACGTTTGAAGACATAGACAATTAAATGAGGTCAGGATCACAGCGAAAGCTTCACGTTGAAGGCCCGTTTCACAAAATGATCCACCTATGGGGCTGTCACAGATGTCAAGGAGAGGGTTCCCTCCAGGGGAGGGAATGCATTAGGAAAATGCCTCACTGGAAATATTGTCAACATCCTGACAGGTGCGTGCAGGGGCCAAATACAATAGACACGGAAGGAGAGATGCCTTGTTCTCAGGGACAAAGCCCCTTTCTTGTGATTGCCTAAAGAACAGCGCTAAGGTGGGGGCCGAAACATCCAAAGGTGTTTCTTGGGTTTTACGACCCTTAGAAGAAAGGGCCTTCACGAGATGCCCTCGCTTTGTGCTGGTCTCCCACAGAGAAGGCTCACCAATTTTCAGATTCTCAAATTCCCCATGAAAGAAGTTATTTTTGTCAGAGAGGGAATTGTAAGTGGGTCCTTGAAGTCAAATCCACCATTGTTGTTCTCCTTTGACCTGGCCCTGCCAGCGACGCTGCAGAAAGCTGTGATTGAAGAAGGGGCAGGAGATCCTAGCACAGGAGTCTGTTTGTCTTAGAAGAAAGCAGTTTGGTAATGATTTTCAATTAGAAAAGTTTTATTGGAGAGACTTTATCCTCCTTCACCTACTTAGAAACTTCATGGAGTGTGGGTGAAACCAACAGTCAGGGGGAATAGGAATCCTGCTTTTCCACTGAACACAAAATCGCCTGCAATTTCTATGACTTTCTTATGTGCTCTAAGTAGGGTCGATTATTTTGGTAACCACTATTTTGCCCCAGGACTTGAATAGCAATTGTATTTGCTCATTGTTCCATTTAGAAAAAAAAAATGCATTGGCTGAAATTGTTTCTGTGTTTCAGAAGAAATAAGTGCTTCAGACCTGGGAATTGTTTGTGGCTGATTAAGAAATCGCTTAGATGCCTGAATTAATCTGTGTGGTGTCTGCTAGGTAGGCACGCTTTTATAAATCTTTGTAAACCTTAGTCCTGAGTCTGCGGCCCCAGCGCACAGCCTGTATCGGGGTGGTGGCCTCCTCTGGCCTTTCCTCTTGGCCAGCTTATCCCAGGAGGAGGGACCATAAAACCAGGGGGATGGCAGGCTGTCCCTGCTCTGTCATCACTGGTCAAAACACTGGGGCTTGACCTTCTTTTGGTGATTTACTCCTACGTGTCTTCAGAGCTGAGTTGTGGGCCTTGTGCGCCATTCCCTGGTGCCGGGCTGCCCGTGGGCTGGCCCTTCTCTCTCTTGGTGCCTCCCTTCCTGATTCTCAGATCTCTGAACTGGCTTGGCTACTTAAATTTCCACCACCTGCTGCCTTCTCTACCCAGCCTGGGATGATACCGCAAAGGCTCGGGTTGCCTTTCTCCCTCGCCTCTGCTACCGCCTGCCTCTCTCTCTGCCAGGCTCTGCCTCCTCCCTGCCTGTGTCTGCACTAACTTGTGTCACCACCCCACCACACCTTGTTCTTTCACCCACTGGGTTGCTGACCAGTACCTGGTGTGATGTTCCCACCACAGTCACATTGTATGATGCCACCTTCAGCCTCACCTATAATGTTTGGGGTAGTGTATTCCATGGCCTACAATGGCTGGGAGAAAAACGCTGATAGGTGGCCCTGGCTGGGCATGGCAGGAGTGGTAGACACCGTGTTGGGGAGGAAAGAACACGATTCATCTAAAGGAGACAGAATCTGGGGCTTTAAAAATGTTTCCCAAGTAGGAAAGTTGATCTACCTTGTCAGAAAAAAAAAATAATAAATCGTAGCTCACACATAGATGAGGCTTTTTATGTCCTAGGCCCTGTTCTACATCCTTTATTCCTATGAATTCATCTGCTGGACACAGCAACACTGTAAGGTAAGTATTTTTGTGGTCTTCATGCTGTCTGTAAGGCAAGCATAGGCAGCCTGAGGAAGTCACCTGAAATTACACATCTAGGGTTTGGTTGCCCTGGGATTTCACCCCAGGCCGTCTGGCTCCAGAGTGCCTTTCCAAGCCCTACCCTCTGCCAGGCTTTTCAGAGAAGTCAAGTATGAGTATTTATACGAAATCTAGCAATGTTTGAACAATGTCTACATATTTGAACTAAAAGATGAAACAAAACATGGCCGACCATGCTAGGTCCATGGGCCCTGGGTTGCCATTTGGGTCCTAAACCATGAGGGTCAGTCCACAAGAGAATCAATGCAACTTCCAGTCTTCAGCCTCATACATGTGGTGCAGAGGAGGACTCTGCACTTGCCTCTACCTCTCTAGCTCTTCTCCTGTTAGGCCCGGCACGGGCAGCCCCTCTCTGAGGCTGGTCTTCATGTGGTGTCTATGGAGAGTCAGTAGAAGCCCTGGGCAACCCCCTCTCTGTGAACTGCTGATCCAACAGAGTTCCAAGGAAGCTTCTGTTTGCTCATGATTTGTCCCCTGACATCCTCCACCAAGACCTGCAGACATCAACATCTCTTACACGTCTACTTTTGGGTGCTGAATTGTGGTGTCAAAGTGCACAGTCCACCTAGCAGAACGGATTTTTTTGTCTTGTGTCTGTCTAAAGCTTCTTAGAAAATGATTCCCTATTATTTGAAAAAGAGCAGTGAGTCAATAAGCAGCTGTTACCATTATAGACTCCCCCAGTCATAGGACTATTAGGATAAGCCCCAGTTCTGTTACTTCAGAAGGTTAATTATTGGAGGTTAGCAGACACTTCTCAGGCCCTTTAAAGAAACAAAGCCAAAAAGCAATCCAAGAGCAGACCCACTTCAATCAGCCCCTCAGCCCAGCCTGACTGAGGCCCCTCCATAGGGCCCTCCACTGGGGTCTGATGGGGAGGCACACCATGTGTCAGACACAGGCTCTATGGGGAGTGAGTTGATGAACAAAGAACAAGCCACGAAACTGCAGAAGGAAAGTTAAATGCCTCGCTGACCCTGCGGACCCTGAGTAAAACGAGAACTTAGAGAAGTCCGAGGTCCGTGCGAGCTTGGTTTACCGTGAGGGAGGAACGGCTTCTTGGAGGAATAGGATTGGCGGGACTTTTCCAAGTTGAGAGGAAAAGGCTATTTCTGCGGCTGTGGGGTGGCCAAGTTCAGAGAAGGGGCCGGGGCTTCCAGAGCCCTGCTACCCCTTGGGGAGCCCTGCCGTGTTTGCGTAGAACCTTGTTTCAGTGCTTTTGTCACATTGCAGAGCTTGCCCATTTTGCAGATACAATTCTCTGCATCTGAGTTTCTCCAGTTAACTTACACAAGGCCACGCGGAAGAAGAAAGACCATAGAGAGTCACAGTTCCCCCAGTGGGGTCGAGAATGAGCCAAGACATCCATGTGTGTCTGGGCTTTGCGGGAGGCGCCTGGCCTGGTAAACGTGGGTGCTGAGTGGGGAGGAGTGGGGGAAAGCTTGCCGCTGGTGTGGAACCAACTCCCGGAGGGTCTTAAAGGCAGGTAGAGGGGTTTGGATGTGTACTTTTGAGAAGACAGACATGAAACATGTTTAAGAAAGATGCACCCATGGTATAAACATGATGGGGAAAGAGAAGGTGTGAGGTTTGGAAGACAGAGAGGAGGAAATTATTGTGATATAGACGAGGAGATGCTTTGGGCCTGCAATGGTGATGGAAAAGGAGAAGTAGCCGGAAGACAGAAGCTGGTGACACGCTGGGTGTAGGGACTCACTGAGGGACGAGTGTGAAGGGTGAGTCCCTGGACAGCTGAGCAGGGATGGGGAGTCCACTTGTCAGGGAAGTGGGAACTGCAGATGCTGTGTGCCTGCTCCCCTCCACCTGGCTGCCCCTGGAGTCCCCACAGCCAGACCCCATCCACTGCACGGGATCTCTCCTCTAGGGGGTTCTCTGGCCTAGCATGGAGAGGTTGGAGATACAAAGGAGTAAGGCTCCAGGAGCAGCCCTCAACCCGAGGGTGGCAGTTATTAGATGCCAGCCCAAGTGTGTAGGCCTTTCCTCCATGGTCAACTCAGAGGGGCCCCGGGAGGGGTCACCTCCTTATTCACGTGCCGCTGGCTGCCTTTCCCTTCCCCACTCACTCCTCTCCTCCCTCCCTTGCTTCCTGGGATCTAAGTCCTGTCTGAGAGTCTGAATTTGGAAGAACCCAGTCTAAGAAGAGCTCCTGGGAAGGCATATACAAATCTGTGTTCAGGGAGGAAAGAGAAGTGTGTTTTAAATTTACCAGAGGCGTTTCCTGCTTTAAAGAAGGTGGTAATGATTTTCTATTCACCATGGATTTCCTTCCCTTTCCCTTCCGTCCTCTGCTGAGCCAACGCAGGAGTGGAGAGGGAAGGTACTTCCTGAAGACATAGTGGTCTTACGCTTAGAGTTGTTATCCAAGGGAATTTAGATATTTTTTAAGTAAGTGACATAATGTTTTTCTTTTAAACTGATTCCAATATCAAAAAAAATTCATTCACCTTTGGGTTCTGTATCGTGCAATGCCTTCAGAGACAAGCAACGTAGGACTTTAATGTTTGAGTTCCGGTGTGTGTCTAACTCTGGTAGGAATGAGGAAACTATGCTTTCACCGGATCAAGGAGCACGGCGTTTAGAGGCCCTTCCATGGCACCCCTATATGATGGTTCTGGGTACACGATGTTTGCTGACTAGTATGTGTGCTATATGGAGTTGATGGTGTTGTCTGCCTCCCTTTAAAAGGTAGTGTCTTCAGAGAGGGAAAGGGATTAACCAATGTGGGAAGTGTGAATTCATGTTGGGTTATTTTCTCTTCTCCGCTTCTTTTATTGGAATGTTTTCTGCTCGTCAATGTTCTGGGAGAAGCGTGGAGCTCGTTTATTAGTACTTTTTGAAGCTCCTAGTCAGAATCTGGAGATTTCATAACTTCAAAGTCAGATTCAATTAGACACAAGAGAAGTTAAATTGACTTAAAATTTGGCTGGGGATTTCTTTTAACAATAATGGTGTGTGTTTAAGATGTCTGTTATAACAGATACAGCCTTAAACTACACATGTTGTCTTTTTCTCCATAGATATGGGTGTGTTATTTTCTCTAAACCAAAATATGAAATAATTGAATAGTGGTCGGAAAGTGCTGACAACGCTTTTATCAGACTCATCCTGTGTATTGAAGGGTTTGGAGTCCTGGCTGACATGTTCTGTTTGTGCTCCTGATCACACCAAAGATCATTAGTATAAATGAAAGGAAGGACACTTTCAGCTTTTGGTTACTAAGTCAAAACAGAGTGTGTTTTGAATGTGGAGTGACGAACATGGACATTTTAAGTAAAATCACTGACTTTGTGGGTGCCTGTGTGTACACAGGATGTCAGTTTCTGAATGAACATTTGCTTTATGAGTGCATCGGAGACCTCCAAGTTGGGTCATTTCTAGATGGGAAATACCTTCTAAATAGAAAATACCTTCTCTCTCCACTCCCGCATTGGCTCAGCAGAGGACGGAAGGGAAAGGGAAGGAAATCCGTGGTGAATAGAAAATCATTACCACCTTCTTCTAAGCAGGAAATGCCTCTGGTAAATTTAAAACACGCTTCTCTTTCCTCCCTGAATACGGATTTGCATATGTCTTCCCAGGAGCTCTTCTCTCTTAGATTGGGTTCTTGCAAATCTGTACACTCATAAGAAGGACAGAAACGACAAAGTCTCAATAAGGATTATGGAACGCTTTATCCCAGGCTATGAGGAAGGGGACACAAGAAATACGTGTGAAAGCCTCGATTTCTAATTTAACTTAATTTTTAAAAACTCAGGCCTTCAATGTTTCTTGTTGGGAAGACCCTGTCGTCTTTCAATGGTCTGCCTGTCTTTTTTCTCTCCTCTGCACTTAAATCCATTTACAACCAATACTAAGTTAGTTGTTCTTAAAACAAAATTCTAAGCAAACAACTTCTACTCCAAGCCCTCCACTAATTTCCCACTGCTACTGCGTTTCACTCACACTTCAGCTCTGCCACGGGTGGCCCGCCACCACACACCAGCAGGCCACATTTTCAGTCACGCTTTCTTCCCCTGGGCTCCTGTGCTCCAGCCCCACGGGGACTGACGGTCCCAAAACACAGTGTGCATCTTCCTCCCTGGGCATAGGCTCTGCGGCCCCTCTGCTTGCCCTACCCGCCCTCATCTCATTCTGCAACCCGGTCTTGGCGCCTGTCTGTTATGTAGATCTCAGACCGCCTCTCTGGGTATGGTCGCCTCTCCACTTTGAAGGGGCACCACACTTTGGATCACTCGTCAACTCAGCCAGCACGATTAGACCCTGTGGTATGCTGAGCCCTGGGGATGTGGAGTGGGTCCCTCATGCTTCCCACTCTGAGACACTGGAAGTCCAGGGGTGGAGACGTCACGTGAGGCATCCCTGCAGCTTTAGGGAATTGCAGCAAGCACTGCACTGATTTTGCAGGGCCCAGGCAGATGGGGATAACCCTCCTGAGAGGGCTGGGGAAGACTCCTGGGGGGGGCGTCTAGCAGATCGTCTCTTAACAGGCAAGCTCAGTTTCAACACAAAGAGCAGGTAGGGGACAGAGAGAGACTGGAGGAGTGCAGGTGTGCAGCTGCAGTTCCAGCATGTACTCACCTGGGGGAGGGTAGACTGAGTTGGGGTTATTGATATAGATGGTGCATCTCCCCAGTGATCCTAAATTTTGAGGTCAGAGTTATGTCTGTGTGTGTGTGTGTGTTTAGCATCACTGTTAAGATGTGACAAAAAAGTCAATGAAGGAGCCTTTCATAAGCTTGACTAGAGAGTTCTCTTTGACTGCGAGGTTCATGGAGATTAACCTGAATGTCATTCCTTGCTGGGGCCGCTATGGTTTCAAGTCAGCAGGACTTGGGCAGCTGGAAGTCAGCAGATCTGAGTGGCAGATCCTACATGGTGAGCCCTGCTCTCCTGGGCCACCCTGTGGGGCTGGACTGGCTGGGATTGGAGTAGGCCTGAGTTGTAGTTGTGAAGGTGGGGCCAATGTCTAAGGAGAGCTACTCATAGATTCAAGGGGACATCTGTTGAGACTGGGAAGGGCTGCAACCTAGATGGACAATTACTTGATGGGAAGTGGCCCCTTTGCCCGGATGCCCACAGCCACAGTCCAAGCACGATCCTGAGCATGGGTGACTCAGGGTCCTCCCTGGGGTAAATGCGCCCTGTGGTCCACCTGAGATGTAAGCTGCTGAATCCTATAGGGCTCGGCCTGTGACGTGATGTCCAACTGCCTGGTACAGAACACTGTGTGTTCTGCTGGAGCTTGTGCTTCAGAAAGGTTTCACCTCCCCAGCGTCTGGGTTACCCTGATTAGGACACGGCTTCCAGCTTGCCTAGGGTTTTAGAGTGGACCAAACGCTTTCCACATAGGAGACTTCATTTCACTCCTCCATACTCAAACTGGGGGCTGGAATCAAAGTTTTGAACCTGGCATCGTGGGGCCTGGGCACAGGAATTGTCCCAGAGGGAGTTGGTTCCTTCCAGGGGTAACATGGGATGAATTTTCAGAAAGGAAGGAGAGCGTTGGCAGTGTGAGCCCTTGAGAGCTTGGGAGTAAATGACCACAGTTAGGAAACTTATCATGGTGATTTCTTATGTGCTCTTGAAAAGCTTTGTGTTATATGAAGTTCTTGCTTTCCCAAGCCTTACTGACTGCTGCCAAAAATATCTTTGGAGTGATAACGAGGAGGCTACAATCAGTCACCTCTTTCTCTCTCCCCACCCTCCCCCTGCAGGGACAGCCAGCCAGACACACAACGTATATAGAATGTTTCAACCTTGAGAAGGGACAACAGTAACTCCCACGAGGGTGGCCAAGAGGTGAACGATGACCTTCCATCTGTGTGAGCTCCGTTCCCTGTGCTTTAATGACAGGCTCCCCTCTGTGCCACCATCCGGGAGTACCTGCTGGCAGGCTCCAGAGACCAGGTTGCCACTCAGGCAGCTTGTGTGCTAAGATGTGGCCCATCAGTGTGGCTGGTTGGTCATTCCGAGCTCTTCAAATTGCCAAGAGGAAAGAAGCTGATACAAGCATCCCTTCCTCATCCCATTACCCTCCACCAGAGGCACCCTTCAGCACACATGGCATGCGTGTGTGTGTGCGTGTGTGTGCAGGTGTGTGTGCGTGTGTGCATGTGTGTGCATGTGTATACGCGTGTGTATGTGTGTGCACATGCACGTGTGTGTGCAAGTGTGTGCACGTGTGTGCGTGTGCATGTGTGTGCACGTGTGTGTGCGTGCATGTGCGTGTGTGTGCGTGCGTGTGCATGTGTGTGCGCACGTGTGTGTCTGTGTGTGTTGCATCTATTTTAGAAAGCAGGCCTTGCAGTTTTACACATGCATACACACACGCACACACACATGCACACACTCTCATAGGTGAATTTAATTGAATGGATTTGGTTCTGTGAAGTTGTCATTTTGTGCTCATCAGAAGAAAGGCGATGTAAAGCTCGCAGAGGTGAAGCACACATGCTTGGTCATGTAATAGGTTTGCTTTAAAAAAAACAACAACAAACCAAGCCAAATGCATTCCTACCTAACCATTTTGAAAGCCCCTTCTTTCCTGGGCTGCTTGCAACATCCTCCCCCCGCCACCAATGCTGGGCCTCTGAAGGGAATTACAATACGGTCCTTGGGCGTGGGCAGGTGTTATCCCCTAATGACAGGCATCACATTTGCACAGAAACATAAATCAAATCTAGAGGCCATTTAAAATAGGCTGCAAATGCAGAGGACGTCGACATCCTAAGGGGCACTTTGCAAAGGAGAAAGCAGAGGGAGATGCCCCCAGAACCGCACCAGTGTCCCCAGCAAGGGTGGAGGGCGGCGGCGGAGCCCAGGGCACACCTGCCTGGCACGGGGCAGTCTTCACGCGCAAACTGTCCTGGAGATGGGAAATGCTTCATGACTCCTGTAAATGGCTTAATTAGGATTTAACCGCGAGATTTCCCCTCCCCGTGTGGGATCTGGAACAGTGTTTACAAGGTGTGTCATATTCTCCCAGCCCTCACCCACATCCCCCCACACTCCCCCTCCAGCCCCACACCTGTCCTGCTTTTAACAACCTGGTTAAATCAGCCCAAGGATTCTTCAGAGGCGAATGTATCCCGCGAAGCCTGCAATTACTGTCCCTGATTTCACTGTGAAAACTTTACAATGCCGCACTGAAAAATCTTCCTTTACCCTCCCACTCCTTCTAAGAGAACGAAAAAATCCATCAAATTAACACATCAATGAGTTGATTGTAATCTCCAGGGCTCAGTGTGGCACTCTCTAGCCTTCCAGACAGGAGGCCAGCATGATTTATCAATGCAAACCTAATAGCATCAATATGAATCTAACTAAAAATCAATATTTCATTACCAAATTGTTAGTGAGAATGAAGAAAAATTGCCGGAGTCAGAGCATTCTCTAGGGCAGGAGCATCCGGAGTTCAATGTGACAAGATGAGTGATGCGTGACTCCGGGCCTGGGAAGGACGCGGAGGACATGGGAGGACGGGCCACCGCGGCGCCCCAGGCGCGGGGAAGCGCTTCTCTGTTGCCACTGTGGCTTCTTCTTTTCTCCTTTCTTTTTAGTCCCTTCTTCAAAGGCAAGGAGCAGTGCAAGAAGGAGAAAATAAAGAAGGCAGGACCTGTAGCTGGTTCTGCAACAGGACCACCCTTGTGGGAAGGGGCAGGGTGGGCCCCTTACCACCGGGGACTCTTGGAGGACTGCCCCCTGTCATCCAGACTGGGGCTTTTCTTTCTTAAAACTCCACTGGGTGCAGCACACTCCGTTTATGTTGAACCATTTTGCAGAATATGCAGGAAAAACAAATAATGGTCTTGTAAATAAGTCCCCCAGGTTTGTGCTGAGAGTGGCAACTGGCCATTGTATGGGAAGTGGAATCTCCCCTCCCTGAAGTCGGGAAAGTCAAGGCTCTAACTCGGTCAGCAGATGTTTCTGTCCAAGCTTATAAGCAATTTATTGCCACAGTGGTTCCGTTTCTGTTACCACTCAAATATCGAAGGTCATTGGTTGAAGAGGTGGGTTATCAAACAGGAGAGAGGAAACAGCATTAAAACACGTTGAGGTGAGTAACAGGGGACGCAGCTCCACGCCACACCCTGCGTGCTCCAGGGTCAGCACCAGTCCTTGAAGGTGAAGCGCTCAGGCCTTCCCTCAAAGCTGCCCATCTGCCCTGCACACAGCACTGCATCTCAGGCTCTGGTGATGGGTTCTGAGTGAAATAACAGTGACATCTCTGAGCCCTACCGGCAGGGAAGCCCCTGGTGAGTCCTTCCCTCGCATTGGAGGAGGAGGCCACCTCGAGAGGCGCTGGCAAGGACCATCGCTGCCAGTTCCTGCAAGATGGAGACTTGATGCCACACGCGTCTTTCACTGTTCTTGTTTTTTTCTGCAACCACACCCTGGTTCTGCTTCTGTAAAACCTGATATCTATAGCTGGATGGGGAGAGGATAAGAAGACATAATCAGGTTTACGAGTCCAAACAAGACCTGGTTTCACAGATGACTTTGCATAGACTTTGTTTTAACAAAGCAATCGTTTGAGCATGAGGCAGTGTAAAACCGTGACTGGAAGCTTGGGCAGTGGAGTCAGACAGACCTCGGTGAATTCCTCAGACAGACCTCCATGGATACCTCAGACAGACCTCGGTGAATTCCTCAGACAGACCTTGGTGAATTCCTCAGACAGACCTCGGTGAATTCCTCAGACAGACGTCGGTGAATTCCTCAGACAGACCTTGGCGAATTCCTCAGAGAAACCTTGATGAATACCTCAGACAGACCTCCATGGATACCTCAGACAGACCTCCATGGATACCTCAGACAGACCTCAGTGAATTCCTCAGACAGACCTCCATGGATACCTCAGACAGACCTCCATGGATACCTCAGACAGACCTCCATGGATACCTCAGACAGACCTCGGTGAATTCCTCAGACAGACCTCGGTGAATTCCTCAGACAGACCTCGGTGAATTCCTCAGACAGACCTCCATGGATACCTCAGACAGACCTTGGTGAATTCCTCAGACAGACCTCGGTGAATTCCTCAGACAGACGTCGGTGAATTCCTCAGACAGACCTTGGCGAATTCCTCAGAGAGACCTTGATGAATACCTCAGACAGACCTCCATGGATACCTCAGACAGACCTCGGTGAATTCCTCAGACAGACCTCAGTGAATTCGTCAGACAGACCTCGGTGAATTCCTCAGACAGACCTCGGTGAGTTCGTCAGACAGACCTCGGTGAATTCCTCAGACAGACCTCGGTGAATTCCTCAGACAGACCTCGGTGAATTCCTCAGACAGACCTCCATGGATACCTCAGACAGACCTTGGTGAATTCCTCAGACAGACCTCGGTAAATTTGTCAGACAGACCTCGGTGAATTCCTCAGACAGACCTCCATGGATACCTCAGACAGACCTTGGTGAATTCGTCAGACAGACCTCGGTGAATACCTCAGACAGACCTCGGTGAATTCCTCAGACAGACCTCAGTGAATTCGTCAGACAGACCTCGGTGAATTCCTCAGACAGACCTTGGTGAATACCTCAGACAGACCTCGGCGAATTCCTCAGACAGACCTCGGCGAATACCTCAGACAGACCTCGGCGAATTTCTCAGACAGACCTCCATGGATACCTCAGACAGACCTTGGCGAATACCTCAGACAGACCTCGGTGAATTCCTCAGACAGACCTCCATGGATACCTCAGACAGACCTTGGCGAATTCCTCAGAGAGACCTTGATGAATACCTCAGACAGACCTCCATGGATACCTCAGACAGACCTCAGTGAATTCCTCAGACAGACCTCGGTGAATACCTCAGACAGACCTTGGCGAATTCCTCAGACAGACCTCGGTGAATTCGTCAGACAGACCTCGGTGAATTCATCAGACAGACCTCCATGGATACCTCAGACAGACCTCAGTGAATTCCTCAGACAGACCTCGGTGAATACCTCAGACAGACCTCAGTGAATTTGTCAGACAGACCTCGGGAATTCCTCAGGTTTGCCACATATGGGCAGTGTGATCATGGGCACTTTTCCATAAACTTCTGTAGATCTCAGTTTTTCTGTTTGTAGGGTCATTCTGAGGATTAAATTAGATACATATGTAAAGGATTTATCACCCTCCCTCACCAAAACACAGTAAATGTCAGCTAAATATTAGCATGGCTACTGACGTTCTTTTTCTCTAGTGATGGCAATGATGGCGACAAAACACATTGATGTATTAGTTAAGTTCTTTAAATCTCCGAGTCTTCTGTTGCAGGTTTTACCTCTTCTGTTCTATGATATGGAGATATTTGTAATGTTAATGCCTTTTGCTGTATGAGAATGTTTTGCGTAGGTGTGCATAGTAAAATTGTATGTAGTATATATTTGCTGCTGTGATACAGTCTGACATTGTATCACAAAACTTGACTCTTAAATCAAGTCACAATTTAAGAGTCTTGTTGGGCACTTAGCTCATCTTTGGAAGCCCCCAACAAAATGCCTCTTCTAGGATATGTTAAGACCAGTTCTTGTCCTTGACGGTCCTGGCCTGGGGTGCACCTGGCACTTAGTCTAACACTGTCTGGGAAGCTGGCTATCTTTCTAACATTCCCTAGTGGCCTGGTGACCTAATGTTTTAACTCCTTTCTTAAAAAGAGGTTAAGAGAAATGTTGATGTTGATTAGTTTTGTAATAATTCCTCAGTCTTACAACCACTGAAATCACCAAAATCACCACCAGAGAAGTGGGCACACATTGATGGAGAGAACCACAGCGGGTCCCTGTTGGCTGATGAGGGGCATCAGAGTGCTGGATTTGTTCAGTACACATCTTGGACAACTGTGCAAGGCGTGAAGGGGTCCATTCTGACACCTTTTGTGTTGGTGGTCGGGGTCACCACTGTCATGCTCGCACACCCAGCTGCATTGCACTAACCTGTTTCCAAGGTGGCTTTCTATCTCTCCCTCCATTTGACCCTTGAGTTGAGGCTACAAGGAAGGCAGCCACTGCCATCTTCAGTTGGTTATTCCTGTAAAGGTCTTCGGGGAGCATGAGCATGTTCAGGGCTAATGTCTTCATCCATTGAGCTTTCAACTCCCTTCTGCCACATTGGCCCTGCAGACCACACTGGCCAGAGCACTGCCTGCTCCACTGCATAGTTTCCTGGCTGTCACCTTGTCAGGTGTCCCTGGCCAGTGCCAACAAGGACCTCTTCCTGCATCTGCCATCTCCCTCCACTCACCTAAGAAGGAAGTGAGGCGTTTTGCCATTCCTCTTTCCAAATATTAAAGGGTCTATGAATGCTATGTGGGGATGCTGGGATGAAAGAACTTTTAAAAAATCTTCCTGGAACTTGAACACCATTAGAGAGGACTCGGCTGCACTGTAAGTGACAGGTAAGACTGCACCCAAGGCACCATTTTCTAGACGGGCTCTGCCAGACTTCCTGCTTTGCAGCTGTCTTAGGGACCTAGGACGTTTTTCCAGGCTGCTAAACATTTTCCAGAGAGCAGGAGCTACAGCCACTAAGCCAAGAGTGCACCAGAGCAGTCATTATTTTGCATTTCTCTTTTCTTGTAACACATTTAGTTTTCTTTGGCCTTCTCCACATGTACAGATGATAGGATTATAAGAGAGTACCTCCAGCGAGCAGAAGCTGAAAGACTCTAGAAGAGAACTTTCTATTCTGGCATCATCCATGCAGAAATGGCAGAAGCAGTGGAGTATACTCTGAAGTGAGGTGGACCGGATTCTCAATTGGCCATTCAGAGAAAACGAGAGTCAACCTTGCCAAAAATAGTGAGGAGTGAGAACGGGAATCTTGGTTTCTGTTGCCAATCAAGCTTATGGGCTAGGCTGATTTATTAGAAGAAGCTGTCTTGCTATTTTTCACTTCTAGTCCTTCCTTCATTCCTGCTGGATCCCACTACAAACTCCTAGGCTTTCCCAGGGTTACCATGTATAGAAAACTTCAGTTTCCAGGGAAGGTATCCCTTGAAGGCTCCTTCCAGTCGAAGCCTCCCCTCTCATTACTATCTAATTTTTTACTGGCTCACCAGTTTCCTTCTCTCTCTCACTGTAAATATCACCCTGATGATTCTCCCTCCATTCAGTTATTTGCAGTCTTGTTTGCTGGCTGTATGCCATTAGCACCTTAATATTCTAGTCTTTCTCGTGGAAGTCTAAAGTTCTTACCCTTCTTCCTGGATCCTTCCTCTTTACCCTTTGATGCCCTAATGGGGATCTGATCCTCTGATCTCTTCTCGACACCACAGTCCTCGAGGAGCCTTTTCTGTAGGATGGCTGTTTTATGTTCTTTGAACTCTACTCAATAACACAAGAGCTTCAAGACACATTTGCTTTGGGTTCAGAGACCAGGAAGTAGGCTCTCCTTTGCACTCTCAGTCTAAAAACGCCTGCAGGCCTGACATGTCGGGAGGCACTTCCAACTCTAAATGCCCTTTGAAAATGATCTTCTGCTCCTCGAATTAGTGAACTCGTGCTCCTTGCTTGTTTGACCACCAGCAGTTTTGTTGCCACACTGAGCAGATGTCGCTGGGCCTTGGAAGGAAAGCTGGGACGTGCAGTTGTTCCTAAATGCCTCTCTGCCAAGGACTTCCCTGGCTTTCAGTTAATTTTTGAGAACTTTCTGCCTGGCATGTTTCAAACCCAAGGTTGTCTTCTCCTCCTCATCCTCAGAATCGCATCACTTTTTCTTGGTCTCTGCCCCTTTTCTTCACCCCGAGCCATATCCCACCTAGCCCGCTGATGGTTGTACAAGCAACCTGTTAAAAATGCTTCTTTTTTCTTTTCTTTCTTTTTTCCCTCATTCTTCCCCTTCTTATTCGTCTTTCTTCTTCCTTGAATTTAAAACATTCTCTTATTGTTTCTCTTTATCATAATTTTCATATTTCTATTATTCCTCACTCAGTTGGTTATATGTGGTATGATAAATCCTCATAAGAAGAAAACACGCAAGTTATATTGGCAGTGATCATATAACTCAGATTTTCTTACACAGTCTCCCTTTAATTCTCAGTTTCATTGACCCCATTATACATCCTGGACTGTATTGCTTCATCTGGAAAATATTTTTACCATCAGTACAGTTGACCTCCAAGGGCCCTACAAACACCATATCTTCAAAGATTAACTCACAAAGAAGTGAAAAACAATCTTATTACATTGGCTGGTGCTTTCTCAGAAGGTTCTGTCCTTATGCCTAGATCTGCTTCCTTTTAATCTCTGCTATCTTTCTTCGCTTTCTTACATTTCAGATGCAGAATGCTGTGTTATTTTGCCCAGCAATAAAGAAGAATCGTGATAGCTTTTCCAAGGTGCCTCCCCCATCCTTCGCCTATTTCAATGGATGGGATGTTTTCCAGCTGCTCACATTGCTTGGTCTTATAGTCCAGCTACGAGTTTTGTTTCTCATTTTTTTTAAAATGCAGAGCATTGTATATCATGTACATTACTGTTAGCATAAAGTTGACAAGATATTGGAGGATACCATTATTGACAATTGTAAAAGACCTAGCACATGTACAATTATATGGTTGTAGGTCTCTACCTATTATTAAAATCCATTGTCCTTCAAATAAGAAGGTCTGAAATTTGGTGTTACCTCTGCCTCTGACTGTGATAGATTTTTTTCTGTCTCAATGTTTTTCTATTTTTCATTTGCCTTTTAAAATTATTAAATGGTGATATTATACCTCTTTATAGGTAATAAGTAGAACTCTGTCTATAGGATACATTGAATCGAGCACAGTTGCCCACTTCTCTCTGTCCCCTCCCTAGAATGAGCCCCATCCCTCAAGATTATCATGTCTTGCCCCTCATACTTCCAAACATTTTCTCTTTCTCCAGTTACAAAGATCTCAGTTGGTATATTAGTCCATTTTCACACTGCTGAGAAAACATACCTGATACTGGGTAATATATAAAGAAAAAGAGGTTTAATGGACCCAACAGTTCCATGTGGCTGGGGAGACCTCAGAATCATGGCAGAAGGTGAAAGGCACGTCTTACATCGCAGCAGACAAGAAAGATTGAGAGCCAAACAAAAGGGGAAACCTCTTAAAAAACCATCAGATCTCGTGAGAATTATCCATTACCACGAGAACAGTATGGGGGAAACCGCCCCCATGATTCAATTATCTCCCACCGGGTCCCTCCCACAACACATGGGAATTGTGGGAGCTACAATTCGAGATGAGATTTTGGTGAGGACACAGCCACACCATATCAGCTGGTTATTAGGGAGAACATTTTGTTCTAAACTAAATCATCCTAAGAGATACATGACCACCAATGCAGGCTAATATTCCCAGAAATATTTGTACTTTCAAATAGACATTTGAAAACAAACCAACAGAAATTGCTTAATTTCCAATCATGGAAATAAAAAAATGGCATTCTGACCAGGGGTCCTTTCTCAGTGTATAGCTGTTTCCGGTCCCAGCTGCAGGTGGTGTGGTCAGCTCCACTGTGCGGGGGGAGGGAGCTGGTTCCAATGTGGGCAGGTCACATGCCTAGACCAGCAGTGCCCAGGATGCCGCCATCCAGAACCTGAGCTTCGGTCTCCACCCTATCCATGAAACATCAGAGGTGGCATTGAAGCCCTGTCAGACAGAGTGCTGAGGATCCTCAGGAGGGAATTTCTGCCCTTCTGTTGCAGCCCTTATGATACCTGAAGACATCAGTGCAGGACTAACAAAAGGACTGTTCCAAAGGACTTTGATTATTATTACTATTAGAAAAATCAGCGCATAATTCGAGGAGCATGATGTCTGCTCATCTGCGTGGCTGCTCGATAAAACAGATCCTTTTAATCGTATAGCTACCACTGGTGGTAAAAAGACTGTTCACAGGTTTACTCTTTACAGCTGAACAACTCCTGTGGAAATTTCCCATTTCCATTTTGCTGTGTGATTGTCTCACAGGAGGGCTCCTGAACAACTTTATTTGTGGAAAATGACAGCACTCTTGTATGCCATCACTTTGTGCTTTTGGGGTTTTCCTTTCATGTAAGTCAGGTTTGTTTCTTCTTAAGCTATTTTACATTAAAAAGTTTTTGTACAAATTTGGCAAAGAAAGCAAGAGGCTTAAGAAGGAGAGTGGTTCATGGCATCACTGATGAAGGAGCAGAAGTTTCTAGAACATGCCTATATGGCAAGGTCTTGATCTAACTCACAAGGGGGCTGAGAAAGAATGTCAGCTTTTTACTCTTGGTCGTAATAACATCTCTGTAAATGCCGGGGTTTGGTGGTTACACAAAGAGCCCTGAGAAGGAGTAATCAGAGGGCACCTGCTACAGGGCTATGCAAAATGATTAGGCCTTTTAATCTGCAAAGGGCATGGGAGAGAACATGCAGATGTGAAATGGACACTAGGTCCCATTTAATTTATGTTATCTGGTAGGTGAAGATTCCCAAGTGATGCTTCCTTGGGGTGCCACCTACGTGTGCCCCAGCATGGGCTGACACACTGGGCTGCACCCAGGACCTGCCTGATAGATGCTGAGCCATGTGCAAACCAGAGGTCCTGGTGCTACCAGGGAAGGAGGGAGAGTCAAATCTAAAGGTTAGATAAGGATGGAAACAGCCTATCACCAATCTTAATATTTGCCATTTTGAAGTGCGGAATCTAAGATGCAGAGAGTGAGTTATTTGCCCAGCCTTTTGCAGTTAATTAAGAACACAAGTGAGGACATAGGATCTTTCCACTCTTACTGCAGTGAACCTGAGAAGAAGAGATTCTGAATCTAGGTTCCCTCTGGCCATCACTGTACAAACTTGCATATGAAGTCAGTTTGCTCTGTCAGGAAATAAATGAAAAACTGTACTTGATGCAGTAGAAACAAAAGGAAACAAAACAAACCCCTTATAAATGAGGGAATGACTCTCTGTGACTGCCATACAAGGCATCCAAGCAGTTAGTAAGGGTTCAACGGGTCCCTAAGATGCCAGTTGTCCAGGACACTGTGGAATTGCTTTCAGATGTGAGAATAAAATTTTTAAATGTCGTTAAAGGTACCCTAGGGATATTTGACATAAAGGAAATCATCCAACTTTCAAGACTAAGTATGTTTAAATTGATACATATGTGTTAGGGTTTGAGTTCTTGGTAGAATTTGAAAATGACCTCTGCCTTGCCTATAAAAGTTCATACCATGACTGTTCTTATGAGCCATTCAAAAGATCTAAGACTTCAGCATACCACCCTCTCTTGAGTTTTAAGTTTTAAAAGTGAAATTGGCTTTTGCAAAGACAATGTAAGACATGGTTCTTTCTTCATGGTCAGTTATAGATCTGGGCTGTTAATAATCAATGCTCCACCTTAATTTTGAAACAATTTTAAAGCAATGGGGACATTGTTCTAAGTTTTATCTTTATAAGGGGAAAATTTAAAAAGTGTGTTAGACACAAACAAAATTTTAAAATTAAGAATAGCCCACTTTTGTTGTTATTACTCTGCTCCAAACATCCCGGAGACATGGTCTAATCTAAGAAGATTGATTTCTGAAAGAATTCATGCACTTTCCACTTACATTTCTCAATTGATTTCAAAATAGCAAAAAAAGAAAATAAACACCTCCTGGCTGGTCTTAATAAGATTACCAAGCTTCACCGGGTATCTATTTTTATTACCCTGAATACCCACTCCAGCAGCCTAAATTAGGAGCAGAGGTGCCGGCACAGAGCATTCTCTGGGCTTGGGCTTGTTCTGTACTGCTTTGAATATTACCAATAAGACCTCTATATGGATTAATCTAAGGGGAGAAAAAAATGATCTAAAGCCATAAAGATAATTAATCTTTGTTTGAAATGATATTTTCCTCTGTGCTGCCATTTGTTATGTGGAAGCATTAACAAACCCTTTCGCTGCAGTGGAAGCCAAGAGATGTGATTTGAAACTGCTTGAAAATATTCCTTCCCCTTTTCTTGCCTCCGCATCTCCCTCCTTCCAAGCCTCTGTGAATTTGCTCCAGTTTCAAAGGCCATCACCCAGGGCTTCCAGATAAGTGACTGAAATCCACTACTGCCCAAGGCTAAGGGCCCAGAGCTGAGGGCCAGTCATCAGATAGCCCGGCAGCTGTGCTGGTGAGCAGAAGGGGCTAACTCCCATGCTTTTTAAAATGTGGGCATTGCCCCTTCCACATGGTTATTATGACAGTCTCTTTATCGTCAATGAGGCTATGTTGGTGAGGGTCTACAGATGGTGTTTCTTTCCTCCTCTCCCACTGAGCTTTCTTTTTTTATTTTTCGTATCCTGATGAGTTCTTTATATCTAGTGAGGGCTTGGCTTAATTAGATATTTAAATGATTTTGAGCAATGCTGTTTCTTTAACTCCTAACTGTGACAAACACATATGAAACATACTGTTGGTGGCATTTAATCAACAGCAGTCAATTTATCATTTTCACAGTTTTAGTGAGCGGTTATGAATCACTAAAATCACAGGTATTGTAGACGCAGCGTTGTGGCACTATCATTAACAAATACACCGTGCACAGAGGGATGACTTCGTAATTGAGTGGGACTAATAAGAATACATCATTTAGCTGCGTGTGACAAACTGTGCCTCCAAACACAAGCATGGAAAATTCACGTTTTGCTTAATAAATAAATTACACAGCCGATGTATTATACATAATTTGTGTCCTTGTGGATTTGAGTGATATATAATGCATGGTCCAAGTCATTTATTTATTAAGACTAACTATATATATTGTGGGAAGGGAATTTTAAACTCCAGGGTAAGGCCTGCCTGGCTAACTGCTGCAACTACTGAGTTTGATTGGGCAGTAAATGAGGTGTGTTTGGGGAGTTAAAAACCGAGGGTAGTGCATCAGTCGTTACCAGCTTCCGTTCTGTCTGTTGATGGCAGAGAGGAGGAAAGACAGCCTGAAACTTTCACAGCATGGCAAGAGATATGCAATTTTCAGAGATGAGATAAATGAAAACATCTTTAAGAATATTTCAGGTAAAAAAATGTGAGGTTCATTATATCAAACACATTTTGGGAGTGCTAAATTGCAAGAGGCTTAGCGATTTGCTTTCAGGATGATTGATACAGAGAGGGAACCGTGAGGTATTCTAACATGTGGCATATCCAGATGGAAAAAAAGGTAGTAAGACAATGTCCTCAGGGTGCCCACATTCCTGCTTTGCATAATCTAGGAGCCAGGAATTGACTGTAATCACGGGGCCTAATAGTTGGGAGAAGGTGTTACAGCTTCACAGTGTTTTCGGATGACCTCAGTATTTGGGGGCAGGGACTGTGCATATTTCTCCAACGTGGACTATCTTTGTATTGTGATTTATGAACATAATCACAAATGCATGCAACTCTAAAACAGGAACATTGAGATCTGACATAAATTTCAGTTCTTCTTCACTAAGCAACTGGAACCCCCCTACCCTAATATATGAATTCACACAGACAAACAAATGCAGACAAAACCTGCCCCAAACCCCAAAAGCTTCACGGGAGATTTGCAAGAATTGTTGAAAGCTACCCCTCTTCCTTGTCTCTCACTAGGCTTGTACCAGAAAACTTTCTCTGGTATTGCAGCCCTCTTCTATCAGAGCCCTAATTATGGTTTCTGATTATTTTATGTCTCCAATCACACAAATCACCTGAAGATCACTGTAGGTATAGGTGACGGCAATTGGTTTCCATGAAGGCTTTTATCCTTCCATAGACTGACGCCCTGTCTACAGGATATATTAATTATTTGCATTTGCCTATCCTTCTTTCTAACTGAAGAGCTGTGCTGCATAGATGCTTGGTGATATAGTTTGGATGTTTGTCTCCTTCAAATCTCATGTTGAAATGTGATCCCCAGTGTTGAAGGTGGGGCCTGGTGGGAGTTGTCTGCATCATGAATGGCTTGTTGCCCTCCCCACGGTGATGAGTGAGTTCTCACTCTATTAGTTCACACAAGAACTGGTTGAAAAAGCCTGCCATCTCTCTTGCCATATGACCTACCTGTTCCCTTTTCACCTTCCACCATGAGTAAAAGCTTCCTGAGGCCTCACCAGAAACTGAACAAACACTGGTGCCATGCCTGTATAGCCTACAGAACCGTGATCCAAATAAACCTCTTTTCTTTGTAAATTACCCGATCTTGGGTAACCCTTTATAGCAACGCAAAACAGACTAACACATTTGCTGCCAAAATAAGTGGGTAGCCATGTTATATGTTATTCCCATATGTGGAAGAGTCACTTTTTGATTGGGGCATAAGTGAAAATCAAGCCCCGCATGATTCTCCAAGGCTTCCTGAGTAAAACCCTCACACTCTGCATGGGCATTGGGGCCCAGGGTCTGCTTTGACTATCTCACCCGGCAGGACCATGATGATGGGACCCCATTTCTTTGCTTCCCTTGAAAGAACAACCAGAAAAGCTCTCTGCACTCACTGTCCCCATGGCCTCCCCAACATGTCTCCTTTGAAGCCATTTACAGATTTGACCCCGCTGCTCCATCGGGGTTGCTCTTTTAAAGGTGCTTCCTGGCCTCTGTGTTGGTAAATCCAGTGGTTGGTTGCTGGACTTGCTTTTGCTCAACTGCTGGCTGCTTTGATGTGGTTGATAACATCCTTCCCTTGGTACCAATTTTTTCACTTGACTTCTGAGACATCACTTCCTCCTGGTTCTCTTTCTACCTCACTTATTTTCACTTCCCTCTACTGAATGCTCCTCATTTTCCTGCCCATGGATGTAGGAACACCCCAGGGCTTTGTTGTGGGATCTCTATTTACATGTATTCCTCTTACGTAGGCCTGTATTCTATTGCTGTAACTATCATTTTTAGGCGATATCTTTTAATCCTTCTAGTCCAGATTTGTCTGTCCAACGGCCTACTTGGCCTGTGCACCTCAATGCTTAATTTGAACTTCAAATTTAATGTGTTCAAAGCTAAACATTTGGTCATCCTGCAGAAATCTGCTTTCTTCCCATTTTTACCCATCTCAATAAATAGGAATTAAATTTTTCTAATTTTTAGGACCCAAGCCTCAAAATTACCCTCAGTTCATTTCTTTCTCTTGTTCTTCACATCCAAATCTTTGAGAAATCCTATGGACCCTGCCTTAAATATATTTTTACAATCTAATCACTTCCTGGAGGAGGGACCTTCAGAATGGTGGGGAGAGGACTTCCATAAATCCACTTCTCCATAAAAGCAATGACAATACAGGCAAAATTATCAATGTTAGCCTTTTTTCAACAACATCCAGAACTATGGAAATTGACCCAAGGTTTACAACAACTTGAAAAACATTTACTCATGAAAAATGACTGAACATTGATAAGAACAGCAGAGCTGTGTTTTTAACTTGGCCTGCTCCCTTCTTTCTGTCCTCAGTCCTACAGTATCCTTGAAAACCAGGAATCTCAAAATCATAGCAATCACAAAATCCAACAGCCTCACAGCTACTGGGCAGGGCAGAGGGGATTTGGGGCACCTCAAAAAGGTTCATCCCCGAGGCATTGTCCCCACTGGATCCATCTCACAGCTCCCTGGGAAAAACTCTCTTCACAGGGCATTGCTGTTATTTGACCTGACTCAGAGCTCCGTGAGAAAAGTCCCATCTCCAGAGCATTTGTTAAAAATAATGAGCTGCACTAAAAAAAATTCTGGGGATCAAGATGTCCATGGAGGACTTTGAAGAGCTGTGCTTTTCTTTTGGAAAATCTTCAGGCTTTTTGCATGTGCAGGGCTATAGCCAGGCTCAGGATAGACCTGAAGGAGTCCCCAGCCACTCACCTTTGGCTGACCTTGAGGCCCTGCACAAGCAGGAAGTAAAGGTGAAGGGAGACTTGGGAATGGCCTGGGCACTGAAGATGTGCTTGACACACGCAATGGTGTTAAAGGGCTCCTGGAAGACTTGCTGGCTAAGACATCTCAGGAAAACTCTGACCAGTCATTAGCTGAATGCTAAGCTAACCAAGCAGAGACTTCAGTAGTCCCATATAACAGGGAATGCAGACTTTATGGAATTAAAAACAAAACAAAACACAAAACAGCCACAGTAAAAAACCCCAGGGAGGGGACAGGATCAGAACTCCAGAGTGGCCTCATTCTATTATCTCAAATGTCCGGTTTTCAGAGAAATACTATGGGATACACAAAGAAACAGGAAAGTGTGGCCCATATGTAGGAAAAAAAAGCAACCACTAGAAAATATCCCTGAGGGTGCCCAGATGTTGGACTTATCACAGACTTTAAATCAGTGATCACACATATGTTGAAAGAATGAAACTCAAATCACTTCTCATCATCTCTGCTGATCCTCCTCTAGCGCATCATCTGACCTGGCCCAGGCAATATCTTCGTATCTGGTTCCCTGGATCACAGCTGCTCCTTACAGTCTGTTCTTTGTGCTTGAGCACAAGAAGTCCTCTAACCACGGCAGTCAGGTCACACCATTCCTTTCAACTGTTTGCATTGCACTCTTGTTAAAAATCCAGAGTTCTTAGCAGAGCACAAGGGCCCCTAATGATATGGTCCCAGCCACTTCCCTGACCTCCATCCCATGACTCTCTTGCTTCCTCAGTGCTCCTCAGGCATGCCAGCCTCCCACACTTCCTGGTGACTTCAGGCCTCAGGTCAATTATCACCTTTTCAAAATGACTTTTCTGATTTTTTTCATGCCTTCCCTTCTCCAGAAAATAGGCTCAGTGAGATGAGGTAAGTTGCCTCTTATCCCACTGCAGTTACACACCTGGTTTAGAGTAGGTAATAAATATTAGTTGAATAAATGAATATAGGCTGGCCCAGCTTAGTGGTTATACTAGGTGTGTAATTGTATTAGGAGTGTTAATTACAAGGACTTTGAAGTCATCATGTGGTGCTCATTGGTGCTCAGTGGCAGAAAACTGTAAAATGCCTCTCCTTTGCCACTTGTAGAATATCCAAATCAATAATCTTAAAATTTAAAAATTAAAAAAATGCAATAGGCTGGCCGGGTGTGGTGGCTCATGCCTGTAATCTCAGCACTTTGGGAGCACCAGGCGGGCATATCATGTGGTGAGGAGTTCAAGACCAGCCTGACCAACATGATGAAACCACCCTGTACTAAAAATACAAAAATTAGCTGAGCATGGTGGTGGGTGCCTGTAGTCCCAGCTACTCAGGAGGCTGAGACAGGAGAATTGCTTGAACCCAGGAAGCAGAGGTTGTAGTGAACTGAGATTGTGCCACTGCACTCCAGCCTGGGTGACAGGGCGAGACTCTGTCTCAGGAAAAAAAAAAAAAAAAAAAAGTCATAGGCTGGTGTCCAGTATTTACATAATGGCAATAGCAATTTGATTGCAGTTAATTGCTTAGAAAACCACTTCTACATGTTCTGACTTGTCTCTTCTGGCACTTTGAGAAACACCGTCTCCCAGGTTTGATTTAGTCATTTCCAACCACAATGACTTGCAGAGATGAAGAGGAAGAGCCTCAGATGTCTGGCATGGGTGGGGCCAATGATGCCATCACTGGTAGGTCCTCCTTGTCCAGACCCAGAGTGTAAACCGCACAAAACCTAGGGACTCCATGCACAACTCTGTAGCTGAAAGTGGAAGATCTGGTTGGCACAGACTTTAGATATGAGAAAGAAATTAAGGTTCTGAAAAGAAGTAGCAAATATTTCCCCTTCTATTGCTTGTGATAGGAGTTACATTGTTAAGGTAGAAGTGTGGAATTCAGAGAAGACTCAAGTTTTCAACCAATGTGCATTCAACAGACATTTTTGTAGCAGTGACTATGTGCGTTCTAGGCACTGGGTTGTGTACTGGACACACAATGCTGAAGCCTTCACCAACCTGGGTTGTACAGCATGGTAGAGGATAGAGATACCAGGCAAACAATTGTAGAGATAAATATATCATCATAATTCTGATAAACTATTAAAAAATACAGAGGACTAAGAAAGTGTAACAGAGATTGTCATTTTTATCTATGTAAGAGGTAAAGTAACTCCGTGAGGCAGTGATAATTATCCCAGACTTGAAGGGTGGGGAGATCACTCTGATGAGAAATGGGACAAGTGTCTGTATCAGAGGGAAGAGTGGAAACAAAGGCTCTAGGGCAGGATGAAGTCTGGCTCCATGTAGAAATGGAAAGAAGGTCGGTGGTTGTAGCTTCACAAAGGAGAAGGAAAGTGGGGATGGTGAGATGAGGCCAGAGAGGCAGGCAGGGGCCGGAGCGAGCAGAGCCTTGGGGGCCATGCTGAGGATCTTGGATTTTAGTGTAAAAGTAATGCAAAACCATAGAATTATTCAAACAAGGGATCTGTGTCATCCAGTTTGTGTTTTCCCAAGAACACACTGCTCTGCAGAGATCAGACTGGGTGGAGGCAAGAATAAATGTGGGGAATCCGCTGGTGAGCTGTGGGACAGATCCTGGCAAGATTCATAGAGGCTTGGATGGTGGCCGGGGCAATGGAGAAAGGACAGTCTAATTCCCTATAGTTCCAGAGGCCAGAAGTCCAAAGTCAAGTTGTGGGCAGGGCTGGCTCCTTCCAAGGCCTCTCTGAGATTTCTCCTTTCCCCACCTCTCTCACAGGTCCCATGGCTGCAGGTGCTCCTGGCTGGTGGCTGCGTCCCTCCACGCTCTGCCTCCGTGGTCCCATGGTTCTTCCTTGTGTGGATCAGGATGTCCTCTCCTCTTCTTATGAGGACACCAGTCCTTGAATTTAGGACCTGATCCTCATCGTATCTACAAAGACCCAATTTCCAAATAAGATCGTGTTCTGAGGTTCTGGGTGAACATACGTTTTGAGGGGCCCTATTCAACCCAGGACAGAGGGTGAGGGCAGTTTCCAGGCTAACCACCAGGTTTCCATGTCGATGGCAGTGCCTGGAAGTATCGGAGTGGAGACACCTGAAGCAGGTCTGAGGCGAGAGGTCGAGAGCTTTGAGTTAGTCACGTCAGGTGAAAGGCACTGGGAGGCATCTGAGAGGAGCTTCCAGTCTTCTGTTGGATGTGCTGATCTGAGAGGTTCAGATTGAAAATGAAATTTTGGAGAGGTGATATAAAGACGGTGTTGATAGTTCCAGGATTGGATGAGTTGACTGGGGAAAGAAAAGACACTAGTCTCAGGATTTGTAACATCTTTAAGAAGGTTTGCTCTTTGGAGGAGAATCACAGCCCAGCCCAGCATGTTCCCACACTTTCCTGAGTGTCGGTAAAGCTGATACAAGTTTTGCAGCAAACTTTCTTTCTAAACTTCCTTGGGGTCTGAGAGGCCACAGTGACTCCTGATTCTGTTGCAAAGTGCCTGGCTTATCAGATATACAAACCTGCGTGGGTTCCGGAAGGTGGCACAGTCTAGGGCCCCAAGGGTGTAGACTAGGCTTGGAGTTCTCTATAGGGTGCTGGGCTCTTTGTTTAGCCAGTGTGTGGCAAACTGGGCCTGTGCAGAGGGAGAGGAGGAGCAGCAGACCTGGCTGGGGCCCAGAAAATCTGAGGCCAGGTCATGGGTCAGCTCAGGTTTTCTGAACTTTGGCCACTGACTTACCATTACTAGCCTTGGGACCTCGTCTGTGGGATGAAATGGTACCAGTGAATCCTAAATCATGGGGTTGTTTTATTTATTTATTTAGAGACAACTTCTCACTCCATCTCCCAGGCTGGAGTGCAGTGGTGTGATCATGGCTCACCACAGCCTCTACCTTACAGGCTCAAATGATCCTCCTGCCTCAGCCTCCTGAGTAGCTGGGTCTACAGGCATGCACCACCATGCCCAGATAATTGTTTGTATTTTTTGTAGAGATAGAGTCTCGGTATGTTGCCCAGGCTGATTTTGAGCTCCTGTGCTCAAGCAATCGTCCCCTCTTGGCATCCCACAGTGCTGGGATGACAGGCGTGAGCCCCACACCCGGCCTCACAGGGTTGCTGTAGGAACAAACAGGATAGTGCATCTGAGGGCCTCATCACAGGTCTGGGGCACAGAAAGAGCCACTAAGAAGCCTTGATAAGGAAAGCAAGAGGTGCAACATGAGGCCAAATGTTGTTTTTCAGTCAATCTGCACTTTTCTGTTCAAATGAAAGGAACAAAGCCTCATATTTTTGCAGGCCATGGCAATCTGACTAGGTGTGAGGAAGGGCTGGTTGATGTGAGATTTCCACGGTAAGAGACGGGCCAGAGACACACGGAGGTGCCTCCTTCACTGCCTTGCCATGCCCAGAGAGGGGTGGACAGATTCCAGAGAAAAGTTGTGGGTTGAAAATGTGTCCTTTTATAGGAGCAGAATTAAATATCATGATTTTTAAGCTTTTAAAATACATTAGGATTATGGGCCTATTCTATTCAAAATTCCCCTGACACAAGGTCGCAAATGTGATGCCTCAGCTTGGATTCTCTCTGGAGCAACATACGGAGGGGATTGTTAGGACTTCTTATTACACGGTGCTCCCTGCAGACATACTGAAGCCCAAGGGGCTGTGTACACTGGAACTTGTATGGAAAAGTAACCAGTCAAGGGGCTCAAGACCACAGAACAGCAGCCTGCATGACCCTAAAACAGGGCTTTACTAACCTTTACAAATGAGGTGGGGGCATTCCCAAGAAATCGCAGATTTTAAGTGACATCCCATGAATGACCCACATCATCCCTTCTCCTCACCTATGGACAGGCCGTGAGCACCAAAGGTACCCTGGGTGTGTCAAGGTCAAAATAGAAGTAAAAAGCAACAAGTAAAGCTATTCAGCAGGAAAATGCCCTTGAAACAATGTAGGCTGATTCCCTTGCAACTCAGTCATTAACCATCTAAAGGCCCAAGCAGGAATTTTGGATCTTCCTTCTTTTCTTTTCTTTTTTTTTTCTCCTTCTGTCATTGCTGATCCCCTTTTGCTAAGCCCATGCTAACAGGACAGAAAGATAAAGAGTGAACACAAATGCGTCTTGGCCCCTGCGGCCACTGAGATAAATTTAATAATTTAAATTGACCTAGGGGCCTATGTACGGAATAATCCTCCACTTAGATGACCCGGTGATTCCTAACTCATTTTCGAGTCCGTATCCAGCCGTGTGAAAGTGTTAATGTCTCCCTCCATCACACTGTGCGGGGTACACTTATCTTTTTCATACCCAATAACCAGAGACAATGATTATATTATTCATAAGATATTTTTACCTGAAGTGATAAGGCATACAGCTTTAGTTATTATTTCCTAATCTTTTTTTTTTTAACTGGCACCTTATGTATAGCCCTAGGAATAGCCTTAATTTTTATATTAAAATTGTCTTTTCCACATTTTTAGTTGTTGTTGATTTTTAAAAAATTAATATTACAGAATAAACAGTGGGAATTTAAAAATGAGAGTCTATATCCCATTTGTAAAGAAACAGGCAAGCATGGTGGGAGTTATAAGACAAATGCTTCTGGTCCGTGCCCTCTGCTGACCTCTTTTGGTTGCAAATCCCCCTGGAGAAGGACGGATGCCATAGACCCTGTCCTCGGACAGTGGGCAGGTTCACACACACCTGAATTCTGTGCTGAATTTGGTGGATCGAAAGCCTTCCTGGAATTTGACTTCCCTGTTATCTTCCTTGCAGTATGACTCCTTCCTACCATGACAGATGTGATGTCCAATTGTTTTAGGGCCAAATAGGTGACAGATAGCCTCTAATATGTTTCTCTGCTAATTCGAATGGAGGTTGCCCTGATGAAAGTCCTATTGCCCAATAATTTCCTTCAGGTTCCTCCCGAAGACCCTCGAGTTGGCCAAATAAAGTGCATGCCTTAGACAAACATCACATGTTCTCACTTGTTTGTGGGATCTAAAAATCAAAGCAATTGAACTCACGGACATAGAGAATAGAAGGATGGTTACCAGAGGCTGGGAAGGGTAGTGGGTGCATGGTGGGGGGAGGCGGGGATGGTTAAGGGGTACAAAAAAAATAAAGAATAAATAAAACCTTCTATTTGATAGCACAACAGGCTGGCTATAGACAATAATAACTTAATTGTACATTTTAAAATAATTTAAACAATGTAACTGGATTGTTTGTAACTCAAAGGATGAATGTTTGAGGGGACAGATACCGTATTGGCCATGAAAGGATTATTATGCATTGCAAGCCTGAATCAAAACGTTTCATGTACCCTATAAATATATACATCTACTGTGTACCCACAAAGATTAAAATAAAAAATTTTAAAGTGTATATGTTTTCTGAAGTTTGAATACAATTGGACTATTAGAATTTTCCTAAATTCTAGAAGTCTCTAGAAATTCTAGAATCTCTCTCTCTAGAGTAAGAGATTAGCACTTCTGAAAGAAGAGTCAGATGTTAACAGGTTATGTTATGCTTCCTTCATTAATGGTCTAGAATGAGGTCATTTCCCTGATAGAATGGAGAAGTCAAAATACTCGCGTTTGTACACATCTGCTTCACTTGACCTTGGCTGAGTCTTGTTACCCCTTACATGGTCTTCATTATGCAAGAGCAGGATGCACTGATTTCTCCGTGCTCCTTTCTAGTTGTGTTACCACATCATGAAATTCCGTCCTGGCGTTTGTTCCCTTAAAGAAACCTTTGATTCACTAGGCTCTTATTCTTGTCCACCAAGTTCCTTCAGTTTCCTGAGTCATGAGGCCTGTTTCTGCAGTTTTGTGGAAACAATGGAAGCCTTTGCAAACCCTTCCTCATGTTGGGGTACAAATATGGTCCTGCTCTTATTTTAAACAATTGCCCAAGGACCTCACATGCCTCATTAGCAGAAAGACTCTCCGTATCCAAAATCCTCAGGGCGTTGGACAGCCCAAAGGCAGTGCCTCTGCTTCAGCCCCTGAGCAGCCACAGGATAAGGTTCTGAGTTCTTCCTGCCACACTGAGTCCCCCAGGGTGCTCGATCCTTTCCTGCCAAGCTGAGACTGATCCCAGCTGCAGAATGCCTCTTGTCTCCAACCCTGCAAGAACTGTGTTTCTCAGAGGAAGGACGATCCTCTGCTGTCAGTGCTCTGTTCGCTCCATGCATTGGGCCTGATGCTGCAGATCTCCAGGCTTTGCGGTCTGCGTTGCCATACATGGCCACATTTCAGGCCTCTGGCCGGGTCTGGGCACAAGGCAGCCAGGAAAGGAGGGTGCGTGTGTACCACACCATGGGCCAGGAGCACATTTGCTGCCCTCCCGTAGGCCCCAGGACTTGGACTGGACATTTGTTTTCCTGCCAAACTTTTCACACACAGTGCCTGAATTAACATTTTTTTAAAAATATAAAGTGAGACACATTTATAGAGAGGAAACTATGACCTTCATTCCTTCCTGGGGAGGCGGACTGCATCATTCTGGGTGGTGAGCTCAGTGATACTACAATAATTTAACATTGAAGAGAAGCTCTCTAAGTGATTCAAGGGCATTCATACCTGTTCTTCTGAGCTGGGTATTCCCAGGTGATTTTCTTACACCCCCCTTATAGATAACTGTCTTCAAACTTTCGGGCACCTTCTTCCATAAATATTTTGACACATTGGTCTTTGACAATGCACGGCAGCATCCTTTGAGGATAGGGACTGTCTCCACTCTGTGGCCCAGAAATCTCATTAGAAAAGCTTGGAGTCGGCTGGGCTCAGTGGCTCATGCCTGTAATCCCAGCACTTTGGGAGGCTAAGGCAGGTGGATCTCTTGAGCTCACAAGTTTGAGACCAGCCTGGGCAACATGGTGAAAACCCATCTCTATAAAAAAATACAAAAATTAGCTAGGGATGGTGGCACTTGCCTGTAATCCCAGCTACTCAGGAGGCTGAGGTGGGGGAATGGCTTGAGCCTGGGAGGTGGAGGTTACAGTGGGCTATGATCGTGCCACTGCACTCCATCCTGGATGATAGAGCCAGACATTGTCAAAAAAAAAAAAAAAAAAAAAAAAAAAAAAGCCTGAAGTACCATGTCCTGTGAGCACACAGCAACCAACATCTTTGTGACCGACAGAATGACATTGTGCCATCTGTCTGAGTGAGAATTTACTGAGTATTTATGCTCTATGTTTACTGTGAGAATTAAAGAGGAAAAACAGAGGAAAAATGCATATAATTCTTAGCAGAGTACTTGACGTGTTTTCAGTGTTTAATAAAAATTAGCTATTATTCTTTTTTGCTATTACTTTTTATTGTAAAAGGCACCATTTTAATTCTTGGAGAAATAAAATAAGACATTTAATACATTCACATTAGGAAGGAGTTAGTTCTATCATGGTTAGTTGTGGTTTTGGAACAATTTGATCTCCTTACCAATAATTGTACATTTGAAACTATCAAAGTACAAAGATTCCAATTGGACTGGACTTATAGATTTCTCTATCTGCTTAGAATATATACATATTTTTACCATATTAGAATGAGAGAGCATGAAATAAATAATGAATTGGCAAGTGACATTTTCAAGGGAAACCAACTGAAAACTTAGCAAGCTTAAGTTCAGGGGATATAGGTACGAGTTACCTCACCTGTACAAAGAAAACAAACAAAATGTAAAATGTGAAGTGATCATGCTGCTTATGTGATTTGGAAAAATAACTCATAGCTGCAGTATTCTAAAAATTCAAATTTGACTTTAAAGATTGTTAAGAGGGAAGGAAGATGTGACACTAATATTTACATATTAAGTTTTGATGGAGACCATAAAAGAAACTTAGCACCAAAGTTAAATGCTCATATAAAAGTCAGGCATGGTGAGATCATCTCCTTAAAATCACTCAGGGGCTCTAACTTGCCATCGAAAACAAAAAGGAAAAGTGGAACCTATGATCTTGTCCCCAGTCGCTGATAAGCAACCTTTACATTGTCTCTTCAGATACAGGTGAACATTGAGTTGGGGAAAATGCAGAGACTCCAGGGATTACAGGAAGCTGTAATGGCAAACTTACTTTGAAGGTTTTTCATTGCTTTTTGCTTTAGGGAATGGAAGAAAGAATTTGTTGTGGTTGACAACGTTTCAGGTCAAGGATTAGCATATTTGATACTGAGCTCTATCCTACCTATAAAACCATTAATTTTAAACTATCAATGGGATGAACAAAAGATAAAAATGGAATATATAGGAGCTGAAAGGTAATAGTGTGGAAATTTGTTTCTGTTTCTTGATCATGCAAAATAGGGATTGTGATTTTATAACTAAAAAAAATCAATGCTATTTTCATCTGAGGCTTATCAAAGGAGAAAAGTTCTTTGTTTTATCCAAAGTCAACTTTCTCCATTGTGAGGTCTTCCATCGTTTCCCCCCAGGAGCTATAAATTTATATCTCATCATTGGCCATATTATGCCCTATATCTCTATTTATTATTAGTGCATATTTTAGGGTGCTGGTGAGTATTGGCACATTTTATTATGCTGATAAACAATGTTGGACTGCTAGGTAAAATGTGTTGTCAACAGTGATTTCTCTCTTCTTGTCTGCACCTTTTTCATTTTATTCTGGGCTTCCAGAGATGAGACTGCAGGATATCAAATCATACTGGGGTCTGATTCTTCTGTGTTTTTCAAGTTGATGAGTTAGGAATAGAATGGAAGATATTATTCATTATGCAGAAATACACAAAAATATTATAAAACACATTTCTCTTCAAATATTTAGAAAGCATATTAAATAGTCATTGACTGAAAGTAAGAAAATATTCTTCTCTAAAGACATAGAATTTTGACCCTTGGACTTTCAGAAGCAACAATCCCACAGTGAGTTCAACTGATCGGGGTATAGTCCCCCAGGCACTTACCTAGGGTCCAGGAGACTGAGGGTCAGCAGAACCAGAAAAGCTCAGGTACTTGAGACGTCAATCACCCAAAAAGGTTTAAGGCTTCCTCCACAGTCCAGTGAATTTCACAACCCTGAAGCAACTGGTGGGGGGAAATACAATGTAGCCATGTGAAGTTTCCGAATGTCCACCTGAAGGCAATACTTAGTATCTCTGAGTTTTTAAATTAAACTGTTGGGTTTGCCGTGGTTCAGGTGTACTGTTTTCATTACATTTGTTGTACATGGTCAGATGATTGCCCAAGCATAATATGGCCTTCTAGGTTTTGGGGATAGTTTTCTGTTAGGATATTTGTAATGCTAGTCAGTTTAGAGGCAGTCTCAACTTGAGAGGCAAAAGTGTGATACCATGTTATTTATTTATGTTTAATGGCTTTTGTTCAAAGCATGACCTTGAATCTATCCTTCTAGCTGTGTAGGCTCCTGTAACACATCTCAGTCCAATTCCATCATTTTCAGCCTCTTTAAGTTATGAAAAAATCTCATTTTGTTTTTTTGCTTCGCCTGCCTTTCTCAAATTTCTGCAAGTTAGACTTGCTTCTCGAGAAGTTTTGAGGTGAGCAGAGCATGTGCGGGCCCCTCATCTCTCTCTCTGTCTTGATTTCACCCCTGCAGTGTTGTATCAGTTGAATTCTGTTCTTCCAAGAGAGAAGTTGACGTCCTAACCCCTGTACCTGTGCATGTGACCTTATTTGGAAATAGAGTCTTTGTAGATGTAATGAAACTGAGATACGGTCGTTCATTCGAGTGAAGTCTAACACAGTGTAACCCGATATGGTTCATTCGAGTGGACTCTAACACAATGTAACCCATGTCCTCAGCAGAAGAGGAACATTTGGGTGCAGACACACACAGGAAGGAGACAGCCATGTGGAGATGGAGGCAGGGATTGGAGTCACGTCCTGAAAGCCGAGGAGCAGCAAAGACTGCTGGCGACACTGGAGGTTCAGAGAAAGGCAGGGGGCAGCTTCTCTCCTCCAGCCTTTGAGGGAGCAGGGTCCTGTGGAATCTTTGATCTCATTTTCTGGTGTCCAAGACTGTGAGAGAAGCACCTTCTTTTGTTTTAAGCCCCCCAATTTGTGGTACTTTGCCATGGCATCCCTGTGAAAGTAACACAAGCAGAGTGGAGAGAGGTTTCCCCAGAGCACACAGCCATGGTGGGGGGCTCATCTTTCTTAGGTCACCTTCCCTTTTCCAGATCGTGACCGATGGCTCACACAGGAGAGGAAAGGCCTTACGAATCAGCTGACAAGGGACGCAACCATAAGCCACTCCATCATCACAGGTGGTCTGCTCGCCAACTCTGATAGAGCCTCTGTATATCCCTGCTGGGATGGCCTTGTCCCCATTCTTCCAAGCAGGTGGCCTTCTTTTCCTCGTGGCACATCTCTGGTGAGCTTGACGCCGGCCTCTGCAGCCTCCGCCCTGGGATTCTCCTTCACTATCTTAGAAATGAGGAACACGAGGGTGGACTGCACTGTCCACAAGGAAGCACCCACACACCCTCCCTTCCTGTGCCCTGCAGGAATGCCAGTGGTGAGCTTTGTGGCTGAGCATGGCCCCCACAGCGAGGTGGACTGCGAGTCTCCCGTCTTATATGTGCCCCTAGGCTTCACCATAGGCTCCTTGAAGTCCCCTCTTTCACTCTTTGGTGAGGACAGCCAAGTGAGTGTCCCCCTCCAGTCCTTTAAAGGAGGGAAATCGGGGAGGGAAGTCTCCCTTTTTAGCTCCTCCTCCCCAAAGCAGAGGCTTTATTTCCATATCTCCTGGTGGTCAGGCTGACCGGAACAGTTTGGGCCACTTGACCCAGCACAAGAGATTTTCTGCTTATACCAGTGTGTAGTGGTTCATTTCCTGTATCAATTGAGAGCATGCTTTTAGATGAGATTAACGTTCAAATCAGTGAACTGAGGGTAAAGCAGATTGCCCTTCGAAGAGTGGTGGGCCTCATCTAATCAGCTGAAGGTCTAAATGGAACACAAAGACTGGCCTCACTGAGCAAGGGGGACTCCCCAGCAGATGGCCTTTGGGCCACCCGCACCTGGGTCTCTGGCCACTGGCCCACCCTGCAGATTTGGAATTCACCAGTCTCCATAATTGCATAAAGCAATTCCTTATTTAGTATCAATAGTAGGATCCTATATTGATCCTTATTAAGACCAATATATTATCTCATATATATATATACACACACACATATACACACGCGCGCACACACACACACACACACATATTACTATCAGTTCAGTTTCTCTGGAGAACCACGACTAACACACAGGGCTTTCTTTGAAGTCACCTCGTAGAATTTACAACTTTGTTCTCAACCCAGCTCTATTTCCACTCTAATCCCTGCATGACTCAGTAATCTCTGGGTGATAGGCAAAGAACTCCACCAGTGCCTTAAAATATCCATCAGACAAGCACATCTTATATTTGTGTGAAATCTGACCCTGCTATGAGAGAAGAGGGTGGTGGAGACAGTGAGTGGCTGGTGTAGCATTAAAGCCTCTGGAGACAGATGTGCACTGCAGATGGTGTAGAACTGTTCACAGTATTTGAGACCTCTTTCTTCCTAAGGGGAGATGATCCTTCCCTGTGCTATTATGCTGGAGTGTGGCCATGTGATTTGCTGTGGCCGATGACACGTGAGTGGAAATGTCACTTCCAGCAGCAGCTTTGAACATCAGCTTGTGCTTGGTCATGCATGTTGCATCAGTTCATTTTCACATTGCTATAAAGAAATACCAAAGACTGGGTAATTTGTGAAGGAAAGAGGTTTAATTGACTCACAGTTCCACATGGCCAGGGAGGCCTCAGGAAACTTACAATCATGGCGGAAGGCAAAGGAGAAGCAAGTAGCTTCTTCACTGGGTGGCAGGAGAGAGAAGAGCAAGCAGGGGAAATGCCAGATGCTTATAAAGCCGTCAGATCTCATGAGAACTCTCTTACTATCACAAGAACAGCATGGGAGAAACTACCCTCATGATCCAATCACCTCCCTCCCTCGACACGTGGGGATTACAGGTCCCTCCTTCAACACGTGAAGATTACAATTTGAGATGAGATTTGGGTGGGGACACAAAGTCAAACAAACCATATCACACTCCTTCTGTCTGCCTTGGTCATTCCGCTGTTCCAGGGGATGCTGCTGGCAGCTGGGCTCCAGTTTGAAGGCAGTGGGGTAGGGCTACAGCCCACCTACTTTGGGCAAATTATATAAGAAACAAAACTTTGCGCTGGGCGTGGTGGCTCATACTTACAATCCCAGCACTTTGGGAAGCTGAGGATGGTGGATCACTTGAGGTGAGGAGTTCAAGACCAGCCTGTCCAATGTGGTGAAACCCTGTCTCTACTGAAAATACAAAAAAAAAAAAAAAAAAAAAAAAGCTAGGCATGGTGATGGCACCTGTAGCCCCAGCTAGTTGGGAAGCTGAGGCAGGAGGATCCGTTGAACCTGGGAAGCAGAGGTTGCAGCGAGCTGAGATTGAGCCACTGCATTCCAGTCTGGGCAACAGAAGTGAGACTCCATCTCAAACAACAAAACAAAACAAAACCAAAACAAAACAAACAAAAACCAAAAACAACAATAACAAAAAAACTTTGTTGGTGTAGTTAGTTACTGCAAAATAATCTTTTCTATTTTAACAGATACATCATCATTTTAAGCAGATAGGGGTGAACTCCCTACAATATCAGGCATTTAAGAATGCACTCAGACTCATAGTTATGGTTACAGATTTCTGTAGTGATGTGGAATAAAATGTTCTCAATTTTTGAATCAAAAATTACTTGTTTGACACATATTGGGAGACACTGTTGTTGTGTGGCTATCACAAGCTAGTAATTACTACAAAAAGTGGAATGGCTTCAAACCATTTTAAAATTCTCTTTGGAATTCTGAATTCAATTGGTGTAATCCATGGTAAGAAAATTTTAAAGGCAGCCTGGATTTGACCTCTGTGCAATATATCCATGTAACAAAATTGCACTTGTACCCCTGTACCCCTTAAATTTACATCTGTAATTTATTTTAATAGGTTGTAATTTTTAATTTTTGTGGGTACATAGTAGGTGTATATGTTTGTAGGGTGCATGAGGTGTTTTGATACAGGCATTCAATGTGAAATAAGCGCATCATAGAATATGAGGTATCCACCCCCTCAAGCATTTACCCGTTGAGTTGCAAATAATCCAATTGCACTCTTTGAGTTATTTTAAGACGTACGATTAAGTTATTATTGACTACAGTCACCTTGTGTGCTATCAAATAGTAGGTCTTATTCATTCTATGTTTTATTATCAATAATTTAAAATAAAAAAGAGAGATGTTTAATAACATAGGTCATGATCTCGGGCCAGAGGCATATCAGTCTCCTCGTCTATAAATTGCAGCAGTGAGCATAAGATAATCTCTTAGGTCCTTCCTAGATCTCATGTTCTAAAATATGTACCATATTAGACATTAGGCTTGGAAGAGTTCACAGATGTCATTTCACCCTATGATGTCCAAAACAAGAGTATCTTCCACAGCTTCCCTACAAGGGACCATTAAACCTGAATGTGCCCCATGAGGGTCCAAAGTCTCTTAAGACAGCTCTCTGTTTTCTTTAGAAAGTTCTTATGCTGGTTGGTTGGTAGTGATGGATTTTGACTTGGTGGGTAAAACAAATTGTTTCTCCAAATAGTAAAGAGAAAAGGTGATTAACTCAAGAACTTTCTGAGTAGTTCAAGAGCTTTCTCCTTTTTCTAAAAGAAAGATCTCCAAATACTTGAAGCCATGACCATTGATCCCTTCAGCCCTCTATTCTCTGCAACGAGCACTTAAAATTACTTAAAGTGCTCTTCCCAGAGCAGCTCTGACAGAGTCCTCTCTACCTGCTTACTCATCTGTAGACACACTCTTGGAGTCAGTAACACAAATTAAATAATATATGGGTCCAGAATCCAATATAAAACTCTAAGTACAGAAGGAAGGAGAAGGGCAGGGCTATTACTTGCCCTTGTTCATAAGAGCCTTGTTCATAAGCATATTATCATAGTTAACTAATATACCTGATATAGTTTGGCTGTGTCCTCATCCAAATTTCATCTTGAATTGTAGGTCCCATAACACCCACATATTGTGGGAAGGACCCAGTGGGAGATAATTGATTCACGGGGGCGGTTTCCCCCATGTTGTTCTCGTGGTAGTGAATAAGTCTCGTGAGATCTGATGTTTTTATAAGGGGAAAATGCTTTTGCTTGGTTCTCATTCTTGTCTGCTGCCATGTAAGATGTGCCTTTCACACTCCACCATGATTGTGAGGTCTCCGCAGCCATGTGGAACTGTGAGTCTGTTAAACCTCTTTATAAATTACCCAGTCTCAGATATGTATTTATCAGCAGTGTGAAAAAGGACTAATAAGTTAAATTTGTGGTTAATTAATATCAGATTCTTCTGTTCTTTTATATAGAAAGTTTGATGGTTAACCTAATTTATTAAAGGAATTCAGTCTCGGTTTCTAGCCCACTAATAAAATCACAAGTTTTTTGTCTTTTTTTGCCCTTACATGTTTCAACATTTTACAATGAAAAGTACACCCAAAATTTGGATTCCTGCAAATATATAATCCAGATCTTTATCCAGATTACTAAAAAAGAAACTGAGTTCCTTCAATTTTGAAGTACACATACCAAAAAATGGAATACAGCTGAAAACTCTCGGCTCTCCTCTGTAAACTATTCCCCATGCTGGTTCCATAGCTCAGGGGTTAGAGCACTGGTGTTGTAAGTGATTCCCCATGTCTCTACAAATAGAATAACGAATTCTTTGCTTAATCGGTAGTGAATACATAAACCAATGTATTATTAACCCAAGACTGTTAACCTGAGGTTTATCGTGAATCATGGCAGAGTGATCATTGCGGAGACGGAAGCGTTCTGTACCGATGCGATCTATTGCTCTACACGTTTAGTAAGCATGTCAGAAAAGAAAATTAGTTTGTCATGGTGGGTCTTCATGAATCTTTCTAATAATTCTAATGATTTTTTTTCCCTCCAAATGCTTATAAACAGCTTGTTAACTTGATCAGCGACGCAGCTGGAGTCATCAGCTCTGTTCCTCTTTTGTATCCATGCATCCTTTGTGTACCCCTGTAACGGAGCTCCCATTTCTCATTTCTCTGTGGCTCAGAGGTCTCCACTCAACACTTAAAAATTATTTTGAAGTGTATTCATTTTGGGTTTGAGCTTTGATCTTATTTAAAATTTAATCTGAGGTATTGAAAGAAAACCAATTGGTTCATTTGAACTCCTGGTAATACATAGTGTTTCCTCACTTGTGTATCTTGTATACAGAGTGTATACACGGTATGTACAAGGTGAAATACTTTGATCAGTTCTTTCTTCGATGTGTTATTTTGACATCAGACAGACATATATTATTCACCCAACACATATTTTTCAAATTAGCATGTTAAAAATCTAGGAAAATATATCTACAACCGGAAAGATTTTAGAAATCTTACTCACTACAAACTCATAGTTTTAAATAGATCTCTCTCTCTCTCTCTCTCTCTCTCTCTCTCTCTCTTTCTGTGTGTGTAGTAGCAGTTACTGGAAGAACAATATTCAAAAAAATTAGAAAGGATGATGAAGATCTGAACAATATGAACAAGCAAGTTGACGAGGGTGGCATTGGTAGAGTAGTACATTCAATGGCAGCAGAATTGGCATGAGTACATGCAATGTTCATGAAGATAAATGTGGTTATCCTGGGCCATACACAAGCCTCAAAAGTTTTAAAACTATTGGAGTTTTATAGACAGTATTTTCTGATCACAATAGATTTAATTAGAAATCAGTAACATTAGAATATATAAACATGCTCAAAATTAGAGATTAAGAAAAACTTATCTAAATAACCAAAGAAGAAATCCAAGCAAATACTTAAACAGAATGGTAAGGAAAATGCAACATACCAAAATTTGAGGAATGCAGTTAAAGCAGTGCTTAGAGGAACATTTATAATTTTTAATACTTGATTAGGAAAAATGCTTAAAATCAATTTTCTAAGGTTACAGGTTAAGTTAAAAAAAGAGCAAATTGAATCCCAAGTATGTAGGAGAAAGAAAATAATAAAGAACAGGAATCGATAAAATAATATATAAAACACAAATTCTTCAGAAAGTCAGCCAAATCTACAGTAAAGTATTTGAAAAGATTAATACAGTTGGTAAATTTCTAGTACACCCAATACATCAAGAGAAAAAACATGGTGAGTGAGAGAAAGTGAGACACAAAAGAGAAAATACTTTAAATTTCACTTACATGAATTTCAAGAACAGGCAAAACTAATGTGCAGTGATACAAATCAGAAGAGTGGTTGTGTCTAAAGGCTAGAGATTGACTAGGAAATGTCCTGGGGTGAAGAAAATGTTGGGTATCTTGACAACAGCTTGGGTTAAGTGACTTTAGGCATTTGTTAAGATTCATTGAACTACATACTTAAGATCGTGTATTTCACTGTATGTACATTTTACCTAGAAAAAATCACAGCAGAACTGTAAACTAATATTTAACTCTAGCTATTGGGTTGGTATTTTGCAGTGGCATGAGTTCGCTATTCTGTAATACTTCCTTTATATTTTCATCTTGTACAAATGAGTAAATACATTGAAGATAATGGTAGACAGGTTTCCCCGTATCAGAGAAGGCAGTTACACATATGTAAAGGGGTAAAACTAGGCTGTAGCTTGTGGTGCTTCACTGGAACCTGAGGTATCAGTATAAACTCATAGTTTTAAATAGATATATAAATCTCTCTCTCGTGTGTGTGTGCGTGTGTGTGTGTGCGTGTGTGTGTGCACATGTGTGCGTGTGTGTGCATGGGTGCATGTGCACGTGTACGTGTGTGTGCACGCATGTTTGTGCATGTATGCATGTGTGCACGTGAATGTGTGTGCGTGTGTGTGTGCGTGCGTGTGTGTGCACATGTGTGCACGTGTGTGTGCATGGGTGCATGTTCACGTGTACATGTGTGCACACGTGTTTGTGCATGTGTGCATGTGTGTGCGCATGTGAATGTGTGTGCGTGTTTGTGTGTGTGCGTGTGAGTGCACGTGTGTGTGCATGTGTATGTGTGTGCACATATGTGCATGTGTGTGCATGTGCTTGCGTGTGTGTGTGTGTGTAGTACGCATGCATGTGCCTCTGCATTTCCTAGGTCTGTTTGCTAGAAAGGCCCGGAAGCAATGACATTCCTGTATTATTTCTTGGTTTCTTAAGATCACTCTCCACTTCAATGAACCAGAGAGCTTTGAGAAAAGTCTTCTCCAGGGTTGGGACAGAGAAACACAAACTGAGTCTGGAGCATTCTAAGGTGCCAGAAAGAAAGGAAGCCCTTAAGAATGATTTTAATATTAACATTTATCTCAACAGAATCATAGAGTCAGCTTGGAGGAGCTCCTACTGGCCAAATCTGAGGCAATTTGGCCATTAAGCATATAATGATCGTAATGAGCTCAGTGGATCAAATAAGTTTCTGTAACTCCGCACTAAGGTACGTACATGTACATGTGCATATATACTTCAATGCAACCACACTATCATACTTTCACATTTACATACATAAGTAGGAGAGGAAGGAAAAGTCTCTTCCCTACAGTGGAATGCGTCTTATAAATGTAGAAAGAACAGAGAGTTAGAAAATTATCAGTGGATGCTAATTCTAGTGAGTGAAAATTTGATGAGACACAGAATATGCACATAGTAACTATCTCCCTACAAATGACTTATAAATGATAAAGAAAAAAAACGATAATATCACAATGCTGAAACCTGGCAGACACCAAACGATCAAACTCACATCATTTATGCTGCAACAAAGATCATGGCTTCCCAAACTTACAGAGATACATTTTTGTTTTTCGTATTCTTCCTCTTAATAATGCACAATATGAATCTTATCATGAGGAAACATCAGATAAGCCCAAACTGAGAGACTTTATGCAAAGTAACCAGGCTGTAATCTTCAAAAATTTTAAGGTTATGAAAGAAAGAAAGGCTGAGAAACTCAGTGTAATAGAGGCTAAAGAGATTTGGCAATAAAATGCAAAGCATGATCCTGAATTGGATCCTGGACTGGGAAAACAATTGTTATAAAAGACACAATTGGGGTAAGAATAAAAATTTGAATAAGAACTGTGGGTTATAGTATTGTATCCACTTGAAATTTCTAATTTTAATAATTGTAGTGTGTTTTTGTAAAAAAAAGTATTTGTTCTTAGGAAATATACACTGATGTATTCAGGGATAAAAAGCAAATTATTACCAATTTACTCTCAATTGATATAGAAAAAATGTGCATATATAAAAATATATAAATAATTGGTCAGTCAGTCTAAAGGATATGTGAAAGTTCCTGGTATTATTCTTGAAACTATTCTATAAATTTGAATTTATATCAAAATCAAGATTAAATCCCCAGTTAATTATTATACTCCCTTAAAAAATCATCTTCCGATGCACATTCTCACTCCTTGCCACTGGCTTCAGCAACGAACACTCACATTTACTTTGTTTCCCCAGAAACATCTGTTCTCTGGTTCCCTGGTCTCCACAGTACCAACGGGGTTGAATTTGAGTTTCTAGTTTCAAAAATCAAACTGGGGTTATTCAAAGCCATGAGGATAGGATCAAATAACTTCCTTCATCATAAAGTTCTTGCCACAAAGCCTTTTTGCAACGGTTTCATTTTCCAGCCCTTTTATTGTCTTAAGTCCTGCATGATTGTTTTAACTGCTCAGCTGCATATTGTCTGTCATATCTCTTAAAAATACTTTAAAGATATTTCACTCCGTCCAAGTCCTGCTACATCTAACCTTCTTTTAATTTCCCCGCAGGATATTGGGAAGCTTGAAGGGTGTTAGAAGACTAACCTTTCAGCAGGCCCAATTTGAAATATTAATGCTGCATTCATCATTATTCTTTGAGAAGAATTTGGCCAATATGTTTAACACAGCTGTTTTTAAATGAAGAACTCGCTTGTTTCCTCAAACTTAAGATTATTTTTTCCTTGAAAACTCTAAGATAATGAAAACCTTAGTATTAGGTCCAGGGATACACATGAAACATTGGAAATCACTTCAGCTTGAGCAGTTGTGAAAAGTAAAATTTTGAATGGAGCATCCTTATAAAAAAAAAAAGAAGTAGATGTATTGGTCAGTTTTTTCTTTTTTCTTTTTTGCTGTGTAAATGCTGCCTAAGAAACAAACCCCACATCTTAGTAACTGGTAACAGAAAGGTTTGCTTGTTGCTCATGCTGTGAACCTGATGTGATGGGAGCTTGTTCTGAGTCTGTGGCTGTGGTTCTTTGTAGCTGCGCTCCTGGCCATGGGGACACGACATATCTGGTCTCATTCCAGAGAGGAGGAGGGATTGTGTCCTGGATCTCTCATATCTCATTTTTCTTTTTTTCTCATGGCAGAGTGTAGGAACAAGAGAGTGGCAGTCACAGAATGCAATCACGCTAGGCTTTGCTCACCCTTGGAGTGTGAAGTATTTGGTCATGCTCCGTAGTTCAAAGCAGGTTACATTGCCAAGCCCAAAGTCAACTGGGTGGGACAACATGCCAAACGTGCCAGCGGATGAGGGACTGTGAGCAGACAGGATCCAGCAAAGCCACCCAGATTTGAACTGCCCTTCCCCGTTCTCCAGCAGCACCCCACCTGGCACTCCTTGGCACGTCACTGCCTACAATTCAGACCTCGGTGCCTCAGGTCAGCTTGGCTCCACGTTAGGGTATTTCCATTTAGGTCCAACCTCCAACGTATGCATTCTATTGTGTCACCTATAGATTTTTCCTGCCATGATCCACCACGTTTTCTTCCAAAATATGTGAATGCCCCCCAAACAGGTTATACTTTAACAATCTAATATCTAAATGCTTTTAGAAGAGGTCTAGATTTCCTAAAGATAACACTTAACATTTCAGAGAATCTGTAAGTATTTTACCAGCATACTCTTAAAAACTACATTTGCCTTTGCTGTCTTAAAGAGGTGATTGCATTCTGTTGATCTATTCATTCTATCCTATTGATTCTATCGATGAGGATATATTAGCATTAGAGTTCTATCAGAGAAATAGAACCAGTAAGATACACACACGCACACACACACACACACACACACACACACACACACAGACAGAGAGACAGAGAGACATAAAGAAAGAGATTTATTGCAAGGAATTGATTTATGCAATTTTGGGGGCTGGCTAGGCCAGTCTGGAATTTCTAGAATGAGCCAGAGGCTGGACACTCTCAGGCAGCAGCTCATGCTGCAGTCCACACATGTAATTTCTTCTTCCCCAGGGAAATCTCGGTTTTGTTCTTAGGCCTTCAACTGATAGGATGGGACCCACCCAGACTATGGAGGATAATCTCTTTTAAAGTCAAGTGAGTGTAGGTGTTAATGTCCTCTGCAGATATCTTCACAGCAAAACCAAGATGAGTGTTTGATTGAATAATGGGGTGTGTGTGGGCAGTGCTACAGCTTAGCCATGCTGGCACATAAAGCTGATCACCACAGGGGTTTTCTGGTACAGAGGAAGGAAGTGTCTCCATGTACAGTCGGTTCAGAGACAGGTGGAATGTATAACACTGCGGAAGTCACATATGTGGACAGGGCAATTAAAACTCCTAGCAATGTAATTTACTATTCTGAAAAGGAGAGGAACAATATGGAATGAAATTTCTCAGTAATGACAGTAGAAATGTGATAATTTGACTAAACCGTGGAGATGAAGAAGGTCTAAAATGACTTCAGAAGTGTTAGATTGCAAAACGCTATAAAAAGTCAGGTAATTCTATGCAATAGTATGTCATTCTTTATAGCACTTTAAAAGGTGGTAGGCGCCGAGGTAGCTAGTCTGCAGTGAGGGTCACACAACAAGCCACACCTCTCAGGCCCTTTTGAATTCTCTTATGAATCCAGCCTGTCCTGTCCTATGTAAACAATAAAATGCAGCACAAATGATGCTAGATCATGAGGAGCCTCAAAGCTTCCACCTGTTTCTCATAGCACGTGGGGGATACTAGCTGCCACGCAAAGGGTCTGACTACCCTTAGGCTGCCATGCTATGAGGAAGTTCAAGCTAGCCACATGGAGGGGCTGCACAGAACGAGAGAAAGAGAGAAAGGTCTGCCCAGGCCCTGCTGTTCCGGCCACCCCAGATGAGATGCCAGGGACGTGAGTGAAGAATCCAGATGGATATCTTACCCAGCGGGGCTTCAAATGATCCATCCTAAGTAGTCTCTCTATGCAACCACGTAAGAGACCCCAAATGAGAACTTCCCAGGTGAGCCCATTCAACACAGGGATCTGTGTGTGTTGATCCTAATAAATTATCATTTTAAGTTATGAGGATCTGTGAAGCATCAATAGATAAATTCAGATACTTTCATGAACATGCTCTAATCTGTCCTTCACAGCATCCTAAGAGCTGAGTGTGGTGGACATCATAGTTCCTTGTTTATGTACATGGAAAGTGAGTGTCACAGAGATGTGCCCAAGAACACATAGAATTTTATTTGTCTTTCTGGAGACTTTCACATAAAAAATTTAGTACTAGAGCTTCTATAATATGGCATAGTCCACCTTCCAGGGAACATTTTGGAATCTAGTATTCGGGTTTTAGTAAATACAGAATGAAATATGCTGTTTTGTTAATCCAGAAGAAACGGTGATCTGTTTAAGAAATGTCAATGGCATCAAGTCTCAGGGTCTCTAGACAGATGGCAGGGTACTCTATTGACTGACAGTTCTACCATCAATCCCCGGACCATCACAATTCCGAGTTCTTTGCAGTGTGCCCTGCAACACCAAGATTACCTTCTTCCCTCTTGTCTACTTCTCAGCCACTGAGTGATTTGGTTGACGAACTTTTATTTTCTCTAGACAACTTTTCACATACAATTTTGATCACAGAATAATAGGAAGTAGGAGACTAGTTCTTCGTAACAGCTTTTCTGGTTTACGTACCTTTTTCAAGGCACTACTTGTTCTGTACTATCTGGCTCTTGTTGACTGATTCACTTATATGTAACTGCTGCATTTTTAAAAACCCCCTTCCTGTCTCTATTACATTTTTCCTTACTTACAGAAAGAATATTAGTTTTTTAAAAAAACACTTAGTGTTAATCATTTATAGCGTCTTTTACTACCTCATTCAAGAATGAATAACGCGTAATAAATATTCCCCCAATTCTACTAACTTTTAGAAAATAAACTACACGATTTAATTTTTTATTATTGAAAATCCCCATACTATTGTTCTAAGATTAATACTTCAATTTAAATAAAACAAATCAAAGTCTGGAATTAACTGATTTTATATCTGAATTAGAGGATAAAATGTAACAAAAGAAAGGAAACTATGTTGATATTTGTAGAAAAACAGTACAAACTTCCAGAGATGTTTTAAAATTACATTTAGCTGCCTCCTATATTAAATTTTGTCCCCAAAGAATTGTTCAAATATAAGGACCTTGGCAGTGCAGAATAGTTAACAATTGACATGATTCAGTGATGTTCACTTCCTTAAAACCGTTCAAAGGAACACTTGCCTTTTAGAAAGGTTTTCAGCAACATGGGTTGAAACAACAAAAGCCCTTCAGGGTAAAATTCAGGTTAATGGATACATTCACTTACCTAGAATTGTTTACTTTCTTAACTCTTCAGTTAATTAAGGTTTTGAGACACATCAGTGGTTTACAACTTTTCCTAGAAATTAGTAGAATCGCTTGGTGTGAGCCCCAACCCAGATCAGTTCAACGAAAGACCTTGAAATTTATAAAGTTCTTGCTATGTTCTGAATATTTATGTTCCCCCAAATTCATATATCAAAATCTTTACTCTCAAGGTGATGGTAGTGGGAGGCAAGACCTTTGGGAGGTGATTAGGTCAAGAAAGCCGAGCTTCATGGGTGGGATGAGTGCTGTTACAAAAGAGACCCCAGAGAACTCTCCTGTGCCTTCCACCATGTGAGGGCACGGTGAGAAAACGGCCATCTGGACCCGGAGGCAGGCTCCCCGCAGACGCCAACTCTACCAGTGCCTTCATCTTGGACTTCCCGCCTCCAGAACTGTGAGAAATACATTGGGTTGTTTATGAGCCACCCAGTCCACAATATTTGGTTACAGCATCTCAAACAGACTCTGGCATTTCTTTAGGGCTACTAAGATAGAGTAGATATATTTTTCCTATTTCTCTCACTAAATGCAGCTAAAAATGGGACAGTATACATACAACAACCAAGAGAAGACTGTAAAATATGGACAATAGAAAACATAGCAGTGGGCCGGGCGCGGTGGCTCACGCCTGTAATCCCAGCACTTTGGGAGGCCTAGGTGGGTGGATCACGAGGCCAGGAGATCAAGACTATCCTGGTTAACATGGTGAAACCCAGTCTCTACTAAAAATACAAAAAAATTAGTCAGGCATGGTGGTGGGCGCCTGTAGTCCCAGTTACTTGGGAGGCTGAGGCAGGAGAATGGCGTGAACCCGCTGAGAGGCAGAGGTTGGAGTGAGCTGAGATCGCACCACCACACTCCAGCCTGGGTGACAGAGCAAGACTTGGTCTCAAAAAAAAAAAAAAAAAAAAAAAAAAGTCACATAGCAGTGAGTAGCAGTGAGAGACCTTGGGGCTCAAGGAGCTGCAGGATAGTAAGTCCCCAGGTTTTTTGTTTTTGTTTTTTTTTTTCCTGGGGGATGTAGGGTCATAAATCCCAGGCTAGGTACTGGTGAAGATGGAAACCCAGAAATACCAATGGGTACAGACAAAAGAAGCTTCAACAAAAACCTAAGCTTCTCTCTAGCCAAAGCACCAGGCAAGGGGCAGCCCAGCAAGTAACCTTTAGCCTGTAACTTCTCTGCTCCATATAAATATAGCAGAAAAATCCTGTGGTCCCATCCCTACCCTTACCTTTGACCAAGGCCAAGTGGGGAGCCCAGATTCCCACCCTTGTCAGGCTGTAATGGGGCTCTAGTTCCTCTGCTGGCTTGGTGGTGTCAGAAGAGGATGCCTAGTGGAGAGTTAGGGTTTCATCATTGCTCAACTGTAATGAGTTCTCTAGATCCCCAGGGAAGGCCATAGGTGGAAGCAACTCCTGCTTTCCCAGCCTGGGTGACATGAGTGAAGGCCTGGAGCGAAGGAGTGCTCCTATCTCACGCTTGTGGTAAGAGCTCATCCTTTGGTGTCAACAGAGGCCAGTGGGAAACCTGGATTTCCAACCCACCTAGCAGTAATGAGGTGGCACTTCCTCTATTGAAGGGGTGTCAGAGTAGGCCTGCTAAGACAGAACATTTAAATAATAGCCAGGGTCTCATAACATACTATCCTACATTACATGTCCAGGTTGCAATACAAAAATCACTCATCATAGCACGAATCAAGGAAATCTCACACCAAATGAGAAAAGGCAGATGCTAACCCTGAGATGGCTGAGATGCGAGGATGGTCTACAAGGGCTTAAAAACATCAAGAGAAGTGCTTCAGAGAACAATTATGAGCATGCTTGAAGTACAGCCATGCACTGCTTACTGACAGGAATATGTTCTGAGTAATGTGTTGTCAGAAGAACATCATAGAGTGCACTTAAACTGAGGCTGTGTAGCATAGTCCATTGCTCCTGCGCTACAAACCTGCACAGCAGGCTGCTATACTGAATACTGTAGGCACTTGTAACACTATGGTAAGTATCTGTGTATCTAAACATATCTAAACACAGAACAAGTACAGTAAAGCTACGGTATTATGGTCTTACGAGACTACCATTGTATATGCTGTTCATCATTGACTGAAACATTACTGTGTGGCACATGACTACTGAAAAAAATCAAGAGTCTCAGCAATGAAACAGAAAGAGATGGGAGGAAAAAAAAATTTTAAATACAATTACTGAAATAAAAATCATAGACTGGGCACAGTGGCTCACACCTGTAATCCCAGCACTTTGGGAAACAGAGGCAGATGGATCACGAAGTCAGGAGTTCAAGACCAGCCTGGCCAACATAGTGAAACCCTGTCTGTACTAAAAATACAAAAAATTAGCCAGATGTGGTAGTGGGTGCTTGTAATTCCAGCTACTTGGGAGACTGAGGCAGGAGAATCGCTTGAACCTGGGAGGCGGAGGTCGCAGTGAGCCATGATTGTGACATTGCACTCCAGCCTGGGTGACAGTGTGAGACTCTGTCTCAAAAAAAAAAAAAAAAAAAAAAAAAAAAAAAAAAAAAAACCATAATAGATGGGGTTCAATAGGAGAAGGGAGAAAATAAAGGAAAGAATCATAGAATTGAAAATAAAACATATATAATCCCATCTCAGTAACAGAAACTAGGTGAGAGAAGAAACGAAGAGAGCCTCAGGAACATGTAGGGCTGTTACAAAAATTCTAACATTTGTGTCACCAGAGTCCTGGATGGAGAGGAAAAGAGAGGGGGCCTGACAAAGTATTTGAAGAAGTAATGGCTAAAATGTTTCCAAATTTGACAGAGACATAAAACTACAAGTTCAAGAAGCTGAGTGAACCATAAACAGGATAAACTCAAAGAAATCTATACCAAGACACAACATAAGAGCAACTACTGAAAATTAAATAAAAAAATCTTGAAGCAACAAGATACGTCTTTTCTATAGGAGAAAACTATTCCAATGACAGCAGATTTCTTATCAAAAACCGTGAAGACCAGAAGCTAATGGCACACCATTGTTTAAGTGCTGGAAGAAAATAACTCAACTCAGAATTCTACCATCAGAAAAAGTATCTTTAGGAATGAAGAAATCAAAATCTTGTAAGATAAAGGAAATGTAAAAGAATTTGTTGTAGCATACCTACCCTAAAAGAATCACTAAGTAAGTTTTCCAGAACAGAAAGGAAATAATAAAAGAAGGAATCCTGAAATATCAGGAAGATAAAAAGAACAATGAAATGAGCAAAAATATAAGTAAATAGAATGGACTTTCCTCTTCTCTTGAATTTTCAAATTATGTTTGGTAGGTGAAGCAAAAATCATAATACTGTCTGAGGTGGTTCTCAATCTATGTAGAGAAAATACTTAAGGAAATTATAAATGAAGGAGGGTGAAGGAACTTACAAGGAAGTACATTTTCTACGCTTCGTTTAAACTGGTAAATTGATGACACTGGGAAAAGTGTGATAAGTCACGTATGCGTAACATAATCCCTAAACCAACCACTAAAAAGTTAATTAAACAGATGCACTCAAAATGCTATAGATAAATACAAATTTCATTCTAAAAATGTTCAAGTGATCCACAAGAAGGCAGGAAGAATAAAACAAAGAACCCATAAAAGACACCATGGAATACTGTGCAGCCATAAAAAAGGATGAGTTCATGTCCTTTGTAGGGACATGGATGCAGCTGGAAACCATCATTCTCAGCAAACTATTGCAAGAACAGAAAACCAAACACCGCATGTTCTCATTCATAGGTGGGAATTGAACAATGAGATCACTTGGACACAGAAAGGGGAACATCACACACTGGGACCTGTTATGAGGTAGGGGGATAGGGAAGGGATAGCATTGGGAGATATACCTAATGTAAATGACGAGTTAATGGATGCAGCACACCAACATGGCACATGTATACATATGTAACAAACCTGCATGTTATGCACATGTACCCTAGAACATAAAGTATAATAATAATAAAAAAAGAAGAAACGAGTAGAAAATTAAAAAAAACTCAAAGTGGTAAAATTAAGCCCTAACATATCCACAATTAAATTAATTGTTAATAGTCTACCTACACCCATTAAAAGACAATCATTGGAAGAGTGGGTTAAAAAATTGACCCAACTATATGTAAGGGTAATATGCTGAGTGAAAAAAGCCAATCTCAAAAGGTGACATAGTGAATGATTCCATTTATATTATACCTAAAAGTGACACAATTATAGAACTAGATAACAATTAAGTGATTGTAAGGGTTAGGGATGGGGGTGACTATACAAGGGTAGCACGGTAGACCTTTCTGTGGTGAAACAATAGTTCTGTATCTTGATTTTGGCAGTGGTTACAGAAAGTACATGTTATAGAATGACATAAAGTGCTACAGTATAGAACTACTACGCATTGCACCAAAGTCAGTCTATTGAGTTTGATATTGCATTGTAAGGTGTAACCTTTTGGGGAATCTGGGTGAAGGGTCCATGGGATTGCTTTATCTATCTTTAAACAGTCTGTGATTCTACAAAATATTGTTTAAAATCAGGTGATTTTAATGAGTGCCACTGCTGTACACCATTGTAATTTCAGCATAGTGAACACTAAAGATTTTGGTGCCTAAATAAAGAATCTATAGTGCTCTTGATTTCTTCACATCAGCCTCTTCATTCATGCTGGGGCTCATTCTTTTCTTAGACTACATGAGAATGCCTCTATAACAGTGGTTCCTAAACTTAATGTTCACACTGCAATCAGCTGCAGAGAATTAAAACAAATAAACAAATATCAACAAAACTTATGCACAGGCATGTACCCTGGAAGTTCTGTTTAATTGGTCAGGTGTGTGCCTTGACACAGGGTTTTTTACAGCCTCCCAGCAGATTCCAGGTGTAGCCAGTGCTGAGGGCCACAGCTCCCTAACCCCAGCACTGCACTGAACAGAATGGTACGTTCATACTTGTAAAGGCTGAAGAATCTTAGAAAGCTTTATTTATTTTGGTTAGCAGGATATCAGATGTTATTTAACTGTAATCCTCTAAAAGTATTGTCTTGCTTCCTCTTTCAAGACTTTTATCTTTCTCTTTGGTTTTCTGCATGTTGTCTATGATATCTTTGGTGTGGATTTCTTTCTTTTTTTCGAGACGGAGTCTTGCTCTGTTGCCAGCTGGAGTGCAGTGGCATGATCTCAGCTCACTGCAGCCTCTACCTCCCAGGTTCAAGTGATTCTCCTACCTCAGTCTCCCCAGTTGCTGGGACTACAGGTGTACACCACCATGCCCAGTTAATTTTTGTATTTTTAGTAGAGACAGGGTTTCATCATGTTGGCCAGGATCGTCTTGATCTCTTGACCTCATGACCCTCCTGCCTCAGACTCCCAAAGTGCTGGGATTACAGACGTGAGCCACCATGCCTGGCTGAATTTCTTTTTAATGTATCCTGTATGGGGTTAAATGGGTTTGTTGAATCTGTGGATTGATGTCTTGTATTGGGACCTTGATATTTTTCTGTCCTTATCACTTCAAGTATTGCCTGTACTACATTTCCTTTCTCCTTGCCTTCTGTGGGCCAATTCTGTATTTCAGACATTGTCACCTTTTCTAAACCCCTGTGACTCTAATTTTTTCCCTAAAAATTTTTGGTCCATTTGCTACCTGAATCATTCCTTAATGTTTCTCTGCTATGCTCGATCTCAAGAGGTTGCTGACCACTGCAGACTGCAAATTCCAGACTTCTGTGATAGTTAACTTCTGGATAGGTTTGGCTATCTGTGGCAAATTAGAGAGACTGACAGAAAGTTGAAAGGTGAAAGCATGAAGGAAGCCAAGCTATTCCTTAGGGCACAAATCTGGCAACAACTGCATTTGCTCTTTGCTTCTAGCTCTTGCTGGAAAAATACGCGGTGCTTCCATTTTCTGTTGAGTCCTCATGGGCCCATGGACTCACGTAATCCCCATCTTTCCTTTGCTCTCCCATCTTGGAGGAAAGCTGGTGGCTTCCTATTGTTCACCTCTGGGGGTCTCACTATCTCCTTAAATTCTTTTAAAAGATATGTAAGAGTGATTTCTGTTTTTCTGGTCAAACCTCTTCTCTTTTTAATATATTTTTAATTCCATTTTTATGATGGATGGAAATTTGCTTTTTACCATCTTTCTGGCTCTGTCTAATCAGCTATTAAAGTCAACCATTGAGTTTTTCATTTCAATTATTTTATTTTTCATGTCTAAAATTTATAGTTGGAAAAAGTCTGATGTTATTTTTTATATTTCCACTTTTTTATCCCAAATTTACAATTTAGATCTTGTCTTCTTGAACAGAGTGAATGTTGTTATTATAGAATCTTTGATAATTCCACCATCTGCAGTCACTGTGGGTCTGTTTCTGTTGCCTGTTGTTTCTTTTGGCTCTTTCTCATGAGGGCTTATGTCCTCTTGTGCCACTTATCTTTGATTTTAGGTTTCAAGTTTGTGTTTAGAAATTATTTATAGAAATAGTATGAGGCATAGGATAACTTTATCTTGCTCTGGAGATAATTCTTTTTACTTCTGCCAGGTGCTTTGGGCCACTAATTGTCTGGAATCATCTTATTTTAAGTACTTTGGGCCACCAGGATGATTAGAATTTGACCTGCAGCCCAGGAATGACATGGTTTATTTCTGGTGAATTATAACTCTCAGGAAGCAGTTCTTTGGAGTTCTAGACCAAGGTAGAGGGTGGTACGTCTGGGTTTCTACCATGGCATGACTCAGGCTCTAAGTTGTGTTCCATAGGTTCCACATAGGCATTAAAAACTCAGCTCAGACTTAGATGTGTCTTCCAGCTTAGCACATGCTCCCAGAACAAAAGTAGACCCACATTTCTGTTATATCCAAGATGTCTGTCTTCCCTGTGTTGTTAGCTCTTTGTTGCTTATAAACATAGTCTTTCCTTTTTTGTGTGTTCTGCTGCATGAGGGTTGATCCCAATAATCTAGTCCTCCACTACCCAAAATGGAAGTCCAAATCTTGTTCTTCAATAAAGCATTCACCAAGGTAAGCCTGCACACAGAGAAACAATTGAGAATGAAGCATTTGTGTAGCTATTTGAGTCCATTTTGGTGACAGATGTCACAGGAGGATTGACTTTCTATGAGCCTTGGACATACACCCTCTGAAACATAACCCTCTGTGAAATGAAGAAGATGCTACATGATATCTAGGTCCCATTGGGTTCCAGCTTCATATTATTCTATTATTTTAAGTTGTAAAATATTTCAGTTGTGCTATAAACCTATGGAAGCTTCAGGAAGATCCTAAAGATATCTACTGATAAAAAATACAAGCAATTTCTAGATGGCATAGTGTGGCATAGTACGTGTTTACAGCTTCTCCTGTATGGAATAGAATGCTATACCTAAATTTGAAATGACCCCATGTCCGGAACTATGCAACACAGCTGACCCTCCGGCCTCCATTCCAAACTTCCCTTTTAACTATATAAAATGCATGCTTTTCCCAATATTCTATTGAGAGCCTGGCTGAACATATACCAGAAGCTTTATGCCAAAGAATACTTTTTCGTAGTTCAGTAATAGCAAGAGAAAATAAAAGATTGACTCGATATTAACCCATATGGTCAGTTTATTGTGAGCCATTAAGAAGGAAGTATGTTTAGAGCAGCTGGGAACGAGCTAAATGTGGGCTGAAGAAGTCCAGGCAAATGTCCAAGCGAGCATTAGGTGTATGGAAAATTAGGGAGTCTTCTTTCTGCTGAATCAACTGCTGTATCCGGGTTACTTTCCTTTTATGGTTCTTCAAATTGATGCAGAAGTTAATTTATTTAAACCATTTAGGACACTCAGCTTGAGGTAAGTTGGTTTCCTCAAATGTCTCCAACCAAATCTCAATTTATTTGGCATGGCTTTTCTTAATACATGTGGTGTCTTCTTTCTTTCTTTCTTCAAAGAAAAACACATAATAGATTCAGCAATTTCAAGGGAACACTGTGGTTGAGAAGCTAATGGAGAAGCTGCCTCGGACACACAGCTGGCTAACCCCAAGATATTTCGGAAATGGTGCATGTCCATAATAACAAATGTGGCTGTTCAGTGATAAATGTATTCCTCCATCTGTGAAGAAATTGGTATCTGACGCCAAGGCTTGATGACCTCTGCTTTCATTGCCAACTTCCAGCCTTGTTTCAGGAACGCTGTGTTAAACTGCACAGCAAACTTCTAACCTTTTAAGACTGAGGATTCCAACAAGCACATTTTAAGCTTCGCTGTAGTTTGAGAGTGTATTTCTTTCTTTCTTTCCTTAAAGAAAAAAAAAAAAGCCAGCCCATTATAGACTTCACTTTGTATGGGAGCAGTTTTAGCCAGTCAGCAATTTTGCCTCACATTCTTTCCTTAAGAAAGTAACTAACTAGTGCTTCTATTCCTAGAATAAAGAGGAGATTAAAAAGTACAGTCACAGCAAATAAGGTAGGTAGCAGGGAGAGGAGAGAGGTGGGTGATACATTAAGAAGGAAAACTTTCTGCTAGCCATCATGCCCCACGCTGTTGTGTATAATTATTAGCTGCAAAATAGCACAGCTTGAACATTATTATTGCACATTAAAGAACATTTCACTTATAATTATGGAACGAAAAGAAGCATTTACAGCTCACCTACCGCAGCATTAACTTTGTGTATGTAAGAAAATATTTTAAAAACCTCTCCATTAAAAATCTGCAAATAGGTGACTTTCTTTTTCCATCGCATGGATCCTTTCTACTTTTTTTCAACTGACACAGTGAATTACATCTTAAACTTTTCTTTTAATTAAAAAGCAGGACAAAACTGTAAGGGGGACAGAAAACCAAACCAAGAAAAGGGGGTCACCTGTGTGTTTGCCAGGTGAAATAAATATTTGATAAATGAGGTGGATTTGGAAAGTGAAAGGTACGGCAAAAATGTGTTCCATGCAAATCACTCTGCCCGGTTTTAGGACAACATCTTCCATTTATTGAATCTCTAGACTGTTGGAACCCGTCTCCATCTCTGTGTATGTGTGTTTGTCTGTGTGTTTTATACCATTTGTGTATAAAGACATCCTTTCAGTTAAACACATTTGGTGAAGGACTTATGTCTCAAACTGCCCTGGGCTCTAGGGAAACTGTTAAGAATACATTAAATAGCAGCATTGATTTAGATGCTTTGTGCAAAGCATGGATTGTGAGACAATTCAGGTGTTTTAGCAGTTGCATAAAGTTCAAAGGTAGAGAGCAGGTAACAACAGAGTGCACCATTGCCCTCTCCAGCCCAGGACAACATCCACACACTCACGTACACTCATGTATATTCTTGCTTGATGTGTTTTGCTCCCCATGGTTTAAATAACCTGCTTCCAGAATACTCTATGATACGCCAGTGTTTTCCTCAGCGTTCCTCGTGACAGCAATGGCTGTTCTGTGAGGAGAGATTTGGTGATAAAGCCAGTTTGAGATATAGGATACTGCTTCCGATTCACAGCACATCCTATCCCATAACAAGCTCTCCAAACAGTTGAGCACTAACGGACTTAGTGTGGCTAGCAAATCTGTCTGCAGAGCACCCATGGTCTTTAGAAACGCTCCTCTAGGGTTTAGACCACCAACCTGGTACCAAAGTTCTGGGGCCTAGGTTTCATTCTGTGCCCACAGAGTCCCCCTTCATTTCTTCTTCTAAGGCCTGGGGCCTTCTGGATGCACAGATTCAGCCACCATCCCACTGTACGCAGGGCTAATGCCGATTGAAAAAGACCTTTGCCTCTTAGACAAGAGGAAACGCGAATGAGAAGTTGTCCTGCGTCCTCCTCCCAGGGCCTCCTCTCTGCAAATTCCCTCTGAGCAGGTCTGTGGCTGCTTGTCTGTGCCTGTGTTCTTAGTATCCAAAGTCCTATATTATTCTCGACGCAGCACGTTTAGGTGCTCACCTTCCGAACCACCTGTGCTCTTGGGTGTGAGTCTCTCCAAGGCGCCAGCATCCTGGGATGAACGAACATATTGAAAGTAAATGAGGGTCTTTCTCCTGACAGGGTGGGGAGAGCACTGGCTGTAGGGTCAGAGGATCCGAGTTAGGAGCGTCTCAGTCCTCTCAGACTGCTGTAACAAAACACCATAGCCTGGGTGGCTCGTTAACAACAGAAATGTATTCCTTACAAGGCTGGAGGTCTAAGATCAGGGCGCTGGCAGATCTGGTTTCTGGGGAGGGCTGGTTCCTCCTAACCCCTGCCTTCTGGCTGTGTCCTCACATGATGGAAGAGGCAAGGCAGTGTTCAGGGGCCTCTTATCAGGGCACTAATCCCATTCACCGGGGCTCCGTGCTCATCAACTCCCAAAGGTACATGCCTCCTAATCCCATCACACTGGGTGTTAGAATTCCACATGTGAATTCTGGGGAAACACAGATGTGCAGACCACAGCAAGTGAGAATTACCATTTGGAGAACTCTTCTTGTGTGCTAATTACTGAACGAAATACTCCAAAGATTTCATTTCACTTAATTCTTGTAAAAATCCCTCCCTGTGAGATAGGCATCATCCTCTTCACTGTACAGATGAGGAAACCTAGGGTCAGGAATATAAAATGACTCACTAAAGGCTTGGGGCTGGCAATTGTAAGAGCTGTCTCAGTGGCTTCCCTGAAGTCACTCTGCCTCAAGTACCGTGGCTGTGAGTATCCCCCGGGTTGTAGAGGGGAGTGTTTAGATTTGAGGCTGAGTTCCTCTCCCCTCACAGGGAGGTGACTCCCCCAGCCCCCACTCTGGTGCACTGAATTTCATGCTAAGGCTGTGGGAGCAGGTTGAGTCTGTGATTCCAAATGTCTTCTACTGCAGAGCATTCAAAGGGTCACGTGGCATTTTAATCTGAAGGTCTTTGACTGTCAGCAACTATTTTTCAGCTGCACTTAGATCTACATTACATGATTTCCAGTGCTACTAGGGAGACAGGACTTTCACACAGAGAAGTTCTCAGGAGCTGTGGGAGGCAGTCTAAAAGCTGTGGTGCTGTGCTGCAGACGGCAGAGGCAGCAAGAGTCAGAAGCAGGAAGATCTGTGCCCGCTGCAGGAACGACTTGACGTGGAGGAGGAGGCTGTGTCGTCTTCAAGAGGCTTCATGCATGGTGCTCACTCAAATGTGTTCCAGACTCAGCATCTGTACTCCCAGTAAAACTTCCACATGTAAGTCAAAGCATTGCATTCAGCAAAAACATACTATTTTGGCAAGGTCTTGAAGAGATCTACACACAAAAATCCACTTGGCTGCTCTAGGAAGTCTGTGGGAGCTCTGTGCAGAGGGCCAGTCATCATTTTAGCCACGGCCTCATCGTGCCCTGACCTGGATAACTGGTGGTTCGGTGGTAAACACCAATAACTTCGTGTAAGGGACGAATCAGAATTGAACTTTCACGCCGCCTGAAGTGACCTATGAGTGCAGTGTGGGGGAAAGAGTCACCTGCCTGGCTAGATAAGGTCAGACACCTGTGGTTACGGGCAGACCACCCTGTGGTTGGAAAGCAGCAAGTCATTGTCACATATTTCACTGAAAAATCAATTATACCTTTTCGAAGTGGATTAACACACTCCAGGGAGTGCAGTTGTTCGAGCGAGCTGCATCTGTTGGGTTACAAAAACAGCCAAACATGTAACATTGGTGGTTTCTCAATTATGCAGAGGACAGCCCTCCGTTCCAAACGGGAAAGAATCCAGGGCAGAGCTGCCCTGGATTGGCTCTGACCTGAGAGGGTGAAATGCAGGCGAGAGCTGCTTTCCAGACGGAACAGGAATGGGCTGTTTTTGGCGCCTCAGTTTTCTACCCAACTGTTGTCGACCAAATGCTCAAGAAATTGGAATTACCTACGCACAATAGAGTAGTATTTTTTTAATATATGTAGGAAAACCCTAAGACCTAGATCCTAAATTAGAAAACATTAGCAAAAGAAAAACATGCAAATACACTCTCCTGTTTTTCACTCATCAAGACAAAAATTCAGTTCGTCTTTCCCTCCAAACTTTGTCTCTCCTCCTGTTTTGTGTCCACACATTTAACTAATTTAACCAATTGCCCAAGTTAGCAACTCAGAAGTTGTCTTGGACTCCTCGGCCTTTTCTCACCCCAGTTTCCACCCTCATCCAGCTAGTCGCCAACTTCTGCGGCTCCCTTCCCAAGACCTGTCTGCTCCCTTCTCCTTTCTACTCCACTAAGGGGATCTCCAGTTCCGTCTTCATCCTGAAGAGCCCATGGTCTGCTCGCCCTGCCTCCCATTTATATGCTCCAGCTTCCCCTTTCTGCCTGTAACTAGAGTGAACTTTACAAAATATGACTGACCCTGTCCTCTGTCTACTTCGAAAGTCTCTTGTGCATCTTTTTTTGCCCACAGGATAAAGTCCAAAGTTCTTGCCAATGTTTAAAATCCCCAGCTTGATTTGGCCTCTCTTTCTGTCACCGTAGTTTTGCCTTTTCTAGAATTTCTGCATCACTTCAAAACATTTTTATTTTGCAATTGTTGTGTAGTATTTTATAAAAGTTGCTAAAGTACGATAGAGCATTCTCCCATACAGGCTTCCTCAAAGTAAGTGTCTTACGTACGCAGTACACAATTTTGAAAGCCAGGCAATGAACATTAATGCAAACCTATTTTTAAACCTTATTAGAATTTTGCCAATTTTACCACTAATTTTTTTCTCTGGTCCTAATCTAGGGTCTGATGGGATCCAGGGTCTCACTTTGCATCAGCCTTCCTGTCTCCTTAGTCTCCTCGAATCGGTGAGGTCCCTCAGTGTCTTTCACTCGTACATAAGCTTGACGCTTGAAGAGCGTGGGCCAGTTATGTGGTAGAATATCCCTCAGTTTGGGTTTGTCAGATGTTTTCTCCGGATGAGACTGAGGTTGCCGGAGGTCGTGTGTCTGCTCAGGGCAGTGCAGCAGGAGGACGCGACGTTGGTCTTCCTCACTCCTGCTGCTGTGAACTCTGACTGTTTGGCTAAGGTGGTGTCTGCCAGGCTTTTCCACTGTAAAGTTAGTCTTTCTCTTAGCCATTAGGAAATATCTCAGGAGGATAGGTGTGGGCATTGTGTCAACATCCTATTTCTCATTACACTTTCACTCAGTAACTTTAGCATCCACTATGCCTGCAATGTGCTGTTTGCCTAATGATGGTTTTCTAGTTGCCTGCTTCCTCTGTCATTGATAAACTGGAATTCTGCCCTAAAGGAGAGCTATTCCTTCTCCTCCATTTACTTACTCACTTATTTACATCACTATGAACTCATGGTCTTTAGTAATATTTTATTTTATTTTATTTTTGAGACGGAGTCTCGCTCTGTCGCCCAGGCTGGAGTGCAGTGGCGCAATCTCGGCTCGCTGCAAGTTCCACTTCCCAGGTTCACGCCATTCTCCTGCCTCAGCCTCCCAAGTAGCTGGGACCACAGCCATGTGCCACCATGCCCGGTTAATTTTTTTGTATTTTTAGTAGAGATGGGGTTTCACCGTGTTTGCCAGGATGGTCTCGATCTCCTGACCTCGTAATCCGCCTGCCTCGGCCTCCCAAAGTGCTGGGATTACAGGCATGAACCACCGTGCCTGGCCTCATGGCCTTTATTTTATCCCATAGGTTTTGATTAATTCCTATCATTTGTATTGTTGTTGCTCAGATTGTTCCAGATTTGTCCAGGGAGCTTCTCCAAGTTGGATCTTACAGGACTTTATAATTTGAAAGGGTTAGATTGACCACAGATGTGATTAACTGAGCATTACAGTTTCACATGGAATTGTACTTCAAAAACAAATAAACAACAAACAAACAAGCAAACAAACAAGAATACAGCCCAGAATTCTTTGTAGAAAGTGTCTCTCTAGAATTGTAAAAGAGACTTGCAACTGGCTATTAGCTAATGGCAGAACACTATGAAGGCCTTCAGAACCTCCTAGACTTGCTGGGAGGTTTGTTGTCCTTCTGTTGTGTCCTCCCATCATGTGGCAAAGAGAAAAATGAAAAGAAATTTTGCACAGTGTCCACAGAACTGTGTTTTTATTATCACTAATTATTATTGGTGTTATAATTACATTTAGGATACCTTCCAAGCAGAATAATTTATTAAGCATTCAAAGCATTAAAGCATTTTGGCTTGAAAAAGTTCATATGTAAACGTGTATGTATGATCTACCTACATACATTCATATATGTGCTATATATAAAGACACACACACACACACACACAAACGCAAGAAACATACTCTCTGTGTGCCCACTACTCAACTTAAGGAATAGAACATTACCAGTACTGCTTGTCCTTTTTTATACCTTTTGTGATTCTATTGCTCTTACCTTCTGTATAAGGGACTACCCACCATACTGAATTTTGTTAATTTTTCTTTTCTTGAGTTTTATTGTTTTTCTCTCTCTCTGTTTTTGAAGAATTGTCATACACTTAAGTTTAGGTCAGCTTCCAACATTTTATTCTGTGTACTTTCATTGTTGTAAAATATGTCTGCAAGTTTCTCTTCTGTTTGTTTAAAACCTTTTATTTATTTATTTAGATTCAGGAGGTACATGTGCAGGTTTGTTATATGGGAATATTGCATAATGCTGAGGCTTGGGCTTCTATTGACCTCATCACCCAATTAGTGAGAATAGTACCTGGTAGGTAGTTTTTTAAAACAGTTTCCTCCCTTCCTCTCTCCCCTCTCTGGTAGTCCTCAGTGTCTATCGTTCCCATCTTTACATCCATGTGTACCCAACATTTAGCTCTCATTTGTAAGTTAGAATGTGGTATTTGGTTTTCCCTATCTGTGTTAATTTGCTTAGGATGATGGCCTCCAGCTGTATCCATGTTGCTGCACAGGACATGATTTTGTCATTTTTTATGGCTGGGTAGTATTCTATGGTGTATATGCACCACATTTTCTTTATTCAGTCCACTGTTAATGGACAGCTAGAGTGATTCCATGTCTTTGCAATTGTGAATAGTGCTGTGATAAACAAACTCATATGTTTATCAATCGTGGAATGATTTATTTTTCTTTGGGTATATACCCAATAATGGGATTACTGGGTCAAATGATAATACTATTTTTAGTTCTTTGAGAAACTTTCAAAGTTCTGCAATTTCTTTTGATGGGAAACTTTTCACTGGCATCCATTCCTCTGAGATATCTTCACGATCTCTTTCCTCATTAATGTTGATTAGTGACCTTCACTAAATTCCTCTAGTCTTTCAAATGGTGGTAGTGCCAACACTCTCATGGCCGGCTATCTTCTAATTACATCTACTTTTGCACCTAGTGTTATTATTTTTGTTTCTTTGCTGCATATAGTAGGCTGAATAACAGCTGCCCCCAAGGTGTACACATCCTAATCTCCAGAATGTCTGACTATTACCTTACGTGGCAAAAAAGCCTCTGCAGATGTGATTAAGACAAGGATGCTGAGATAGAAGGGTTATCTAAGTGGACCTGATAGAATCACATGCATTCTTATGAGAGAGTGGCAGGAGATAAGAGAGAGGAGGTGATGTGAAGACAGAACAGAGATTGAAGTGATGTGGTCACAAGCCAAGGAATGCCAAGGCAACCTTTGGAAACTGGAAGAGGCAAGGAATGGATTCTCCCTAGAATCAGCCAGACCCAGAAGCAGTCAGACCTGCCCACAGCTTGATTTTAGCCCCACAAGATTCATTCTAGACTTTTGATCCCTAGACCTGTAAGAGAATAAATTCATGTTTTAAGCCTCTAAGTTGATGGTCATTTGTTACAGCAGTAATAGGAAATGAATACACCACACTTTGGTCTTGTACAATTTCCTCTTCCATTGTCCATTTTTTGTAAAATGATATGTGGGTTTATCATGGGGAGAGAAGGAGGCAACTGAATGCTTTTCTTCCTGTGCATGAACTGAATAACAGAGCAGCAGTGACTAGTCTCTAGCAGACTTTGAAATAAGTGACAAGATTGATCACTGCTCAATACGTACATCTGTTATTTATATGGTGATCTGCGGATTAAAAAAATGGCAGCACAATTGGCACTGTAGTCAGTTACTTACGGTAAATAAGCCCTGGAAACTGAAATTTGAACTATGTTGTTGGGGGATAGATTTTATTTAACAAAACCATGGTAACTAAAATGTGTTCTTATGAGAAACATTTCAAGCAGGAAGGGTCTGTATTCAGACAGACATTATTAACAATTTCCTACACATACATAAATATGGCATGTCTACATATATATGTAATTATAGTTAATTGTTAACCTTACCTGTTATTTATATAGGTAATTGTTAACCTAATCTTTCAACAAAGTTTTATAATTTTCTCCATCAAATATTGAACGTGTTTTGCTTAATCTATTTCTAGGATTCATATGTTTTTATTAATATTTTAATGATGTCTCTTTTTTTTTGAGATGGAGTCTCACTCGTCACCCAGGCTGGAGTGCAGTGGGGCGATCTCGGCTCACTGCCAGCTCCGCCTCCTGGGTTCATGCCATTCTCCTGCCTCAGCCTCCAGCGTAGCTGGGACTACAGGCGCCGCCACCACGCCCGGCTAATTTTTTGTATTTTTGGTAGAGACGGGTTTCACTGTGTTAATGATGTCTCTTTTTAAGCTGCATATTTGAAAGTTTGATCATGTATAGAAATGCGATTTACTTTTGTATATCAATTTTTGTCTAACAACTTTACTAAATCCTCTTTCCCAATTCAGAAAATTAATCTAGAGATTTTAGGAGTATTGTATGTGGTCAATAATACCATCTAGGAATTATAACTATTTTCTTTTTCCCTTTTTTTCTTTATGCGTTTAATTTATTTTTCTTGTTTTGTGCAGGCTGAGAGCTCTAAAACAGTGTTAAATAGCAGGCATGTCTGTTTCATTCTTGATTTATGGGAAATTACTAAAGTACTTTACACTATTTTAAATGATACTAACTATAGTTTTTTTATATACTCTTTCTCAGGTTAGAGAAGTTCCTAAGTCCCATAAATTAATATTTAGGTAATTTTCAAAATATTTGGTGCACCGTTGAAAATAATATCAAGCCTCCAGGTGATAACTTCAGTATATGACTGACATATATTCATTAGGCTAAACTTGTTAATTTTGCTGCTGAGATATTCTGTATCTTGAAGTTTTCTGCCTGATGGATTTACTAAGGTATGTTAGAACTATCACTACGATGACAGACTTATAAATCTTCCCTAGTGGTGTTGCCAAATTTTGCTTCATATATCTTAAAACAATGTTATTAGAAGAATATAAATTTAAAAATATTTTTATCTACCCAGTGAATTGCAATATCTAGTAAAGTTATTTTTTTGCCTTATGATCTATATTATTTATATTAATAAAACTACACCAACTTTGATATTTTCTTGGTATATATTTTACATACATCTACTTTCAACCTTTCAGTGCCCCATGTTAGGTATATCTCATGTATATCTCATCTCAGATATACAGCTGCATCTCGTTTTATTGTGCTTTGCTTTCTTGCACTTCAAAGGTATTGTGATTTTTTTCCAAATTGAAGATGTGTGGCAACCCTGGGTTGAGTAACTCTATCAGCACCATTTTCCAATAGCACATGCTCAATTTGGGCCTCTGTGTCACATTTTTGTAATTCTCACAATATCTCAAACTTTTTCATTATTATTATATCTGTTATTATGGAGATCTGTGATCAGTGATCTCTGTTTTTATTGTAATTGTTTTGGGGTGCCACAGACCACACCCATATAAGATGGCAAACTTAGGATAAATGTGATGTGTGTTCTGACTGCTCTATCTACTGGCTACTCTCCCATTTCATTCCCTTTTTTGGGGCCTCCTAAGTGTTTAAGTAAAAGGAAGAATCTCATGTCTCTCACTTTAAATCAAAAGCTAGAAATAATTAAGCTTTAGTGAGGAAGGCGGGCAGGTCAAGAGCAGAGACAGGCTGAAATCCAGAGCTCGTGTGCCAGTTAGTGAAGTTGTGAATGCAAAGGAAAAATTCTTGAAGAAAATTAAAAGTGCTACTCCAGTGAACATATAAATGATAAGATAGAAAACCAGCCTTATTGCGGATATGAAGAAAGTTTTAATGATGTGAACAGAAGATCAAACCAGCCATAACATTTTCTCAAGCCAAAGCCTAAACCAGAGCAATTCCTCAACTCTCCTCAATTATATGAAGGTTGAGAGAGATGAAGAAGCTGCAGAAAGAAAGTTTGAAGCTAGCAGAGGTTGGCTCATGAGGTTTGAGAAAATAAAATAAAATAAGCCACCTCCATAACATAAAAGTCAAGGTGAAGCAGCAAGGGCTGATGTAGAAGCTACAGCAAGTTATTCGGAAGATCTAGCTGAAATCATAGATGAAAGTGGTTCCATCAAACAACAGATTTTCAATGTAGGTGAAACAGCCTTCTATTGGAAGAAGATGCCTTCTAGGACTTTCATAACTAGAGAGAAATCAACGCCTGGCTTCAGAACTTCAAAGGATGGGCTGACTCTCTTGTTAGAGGTAAATGTAGCTGCTGACTTTAAGCTGAAGCCAGTGTTCACTAACCATTCCTAAAATCCTAGGAACCTTAAAATTTATACTACGTCTACTCCACCTCTCTGTAAATGGAATTCAAAGCCTAGATGACAAAACATTTGTTTGCAGCATGGTTTATTGAATATTTTAAGCCCACTGTTGAGACCTACTTCTCAGAAAAAAACATTTATTTTAAGATATTACTACTCATTGAAAATGTACCTGGTTACCTGGGAGCTCTGATGAAGATGTACTAAAAGATTAATGTTGTTTTCATGCCCGCTGACTCAGCATCCATTCTGCAGCCCATGAATCAATGAGTAATTTTGACTTTCAAGTGTTATTATTTAAAAAGTACACTTCATAAGGCTACATAACTGTGACAGTGATTTCTCTGATGGATTTGGGCAAAGTCATTCAAAAAACCTCTGGAAAAAATTCACCTTGCTGGATGCATTAAGAACATTCGTGATTCATGGGAGGAGGCCAAAATATCAACATTAACAGGAGTTTGGAAGAAGTTGATTTCAGCCCTCGTGGAGGACTTTGTGGGGCTCAAGATTTTAGTGGAATAATTAACTGCAGATGTTGTAGAAATAGCAAGAGAACTAGAATTAAAAGTGAAGCCTGGCGCTGTGTTTGAATTGCTGCTATCTCATGGTAAAATTTGAACAGGTAGGGAGTTGCATCCTATGAATAACCAAAGAAAGTGATTTCATGAGATAGAATCTAATTCCAGTGAAGATGTTAGAACATTGTTAAAATGGCAACCAAGGATTTAGAATGTTACCTAAACTTAGCTGAGAAAGGACTGGCAGGTTATGAGAGGACTGACTTCAATTTTGAAAGAAGTTCTCTGAGTAAAATATTAAAAAGCATTGCGTGTATAGAGAAATCTTTCTCGAAAGGAAGAGACAATCGATGTGGCAAACTTCATTGATATCTTAGTTTTAAAAATTGCCACAGCAGCAACCGCCACCCTGATCAGTTGGCAACCATCAGCGTCTAGGCAAGACCCTCCACCAGCAAAAAGATTACAACTCACCGAAGGCTCAGATGATCATAAGAATTTTTAACACTAAAGTATTTTTAAATTATGTAATGCTATCGCATACTTAATAGACGGTAGTATAGTGTAAACATAACTTTTATATGCACTGGGAAACCAAAAAGGTCTGTGTGACTTGCTTTGTTGAGATACTCACTTGATTGCAGTGGTCTGGGCACAGAACCTGCAATATCTTCGAGATATGCCTGCAGTTGAATTACCTAGTCTAATCTCACACACACTGCCATTTCATGGAGAGTTCAGTCTATTTACGTTGAGTTTGAGTTGTGGTATATTCAGATCTACTTCTTTGTAGTACTTTAAAATGTTTACACATTCCTTTTTCTGTCTTTCCCGATTTTGTTGTTTTGATTTAGATTTTCCTTATCCCTCTCTTGTTTTTCCTCTACTGGTTTAATATAGTGACATTATATATATTATATATACACATATATAAAATAGCGTATATAAAATACATAGCATTTATATATTGTATCTATGTAATTATGTATATATGTATACATATACAGTGTATATATGTATAATTATATATAGTATACATATTATATACATATCTAATATAGTGGCATTATATATATTATATATTTAATATAGTGGCATTATACATGTTATATATATTATATATGAGTGTGTATATGTATGAATAAGTATATATTGGTATTCCATTTAACAATTTAACATATATATTTAACCTAAGGACAATCTAATGTTAGTTAATACCTTTTCTTTTATCTCCCAAAGCATAAGAATTTAGGAGATATTTGAATTAAATTATATGCACTTATTCATTTCTGTATTCCTAGTTCCAGAGTGCCTTGTGTACATTAATAATTAATAAAAGCTTATTGAATAAATGCATTAAGATATTTATAGTTATTATAGATTGACTCACATTTAGCCATGCTCCTGAGAAGTTCCCATGAAACTTAGGATATTGTCACTACAGGTGATTTGTTTATTTTGAAAACCAAATGTTGCATTAGGATGTTTCACTGGAAGATTAAGTATACTGATTATAGAACTTATATTTTTATCTAGAAACAAGAAATATATTGCTGATTTCAGTTTGTCACAGTGGAGACCTAAGTGGCTGTTGAGTGTTCATTGCTTACAATATAGTATTTAGCCCTTGTTCCCAGAAACTTGGCATGAAATAAGATCTTGAGAGTCATTCTCTGGTAACTCCTGCTTGTGAGTCTGTACAACTTTGGTCAACACTACCTTTTCCAGCGGAGGAAGGAAAGAGAATGTAATTCAGCAGCCGTTGGGCTCCCCTTCCCTTCACCCCCACTTCTCAGGGCTGGAATAGAGCAAGAGAGGCATTTCTCATCCCCAGGCCTCCTCCCCATGGAGGCCCCAGCCACCATCTGGGCCCGTATGACCTGGAAGTTGGTGTGATTTGGGGCTCATCTGTCTTGCTGCATGCCTAGGGCTCATTGTGCAGAAAGGCTCAACATAAAAAACAATAACTCTCAAGAGTGTCGCAATTTAATATTGATGTAAGTACATCTTCAGGGCTGTGTTTAGCTCCCATCCTGCCCCATCTGGAGACTCTTCTAGGTCTCCCAGGTCATGGAGATGCTGCCCTTCTTGGAATTTCCTTACTCTTAGCGCTCACAACTTGCCGTGGTTTTCCCAAAGCTTTCTGGTCTTAGCTCTGAAAGTTCTGTCTCTGGGACCTTCTCGCTGGTCATCTCTACGTACTGTCTCTGCCATTTCTTTAAGACGGGAGCACAAAGCCTTGCCCGAATCCTCTTCCTTAGGCTGGGCTTCATTTCTCGTAAGTGAAGCTTTCTCTCTACCTCTTCTGTTCTATTCTGGGGGCGAAGTGGAGAATCGGAGGAGGTTCTGAAGAATATGGAGAAGTTGTGCTTTTCATTACCTGGTCCTCTTTTCCACACAGCACCCCCCTTCACTCCCCAGTTCCACCTTAGGACACTCCTTTTTGTGAATCTTGGCTGCTTCACCACTGAAGGATACTTGCCCTCCACACCATGCCTGTTCCTGAGGGAAGCCTTGGATAGACTGGGGTGACTGAGAGGTATGGAGGCTGAGTGTGCCTTTCCCACATCCACCCACTCACCCTCTTAGCATCTTCATTTACTCTGCATCCAAACAGACTTTCTGTTCTCACCCTTTTTTGATCTTTTCTCACCTTCCATCTAGCTAAGTAGGACCCTCGGTGCCTTTACTTCCTTTAATATTAGACTAATTTTTCTACAAGTTTATGCCAGTGTTAGGCATTGTCCTAGTTACTAGGCATAGAAGATAAAAATCTGCACATCTCTATTTCATGGGAAAGGCAGGGATGGAAACAAACATAAAGAACGTGATAACACTGGGAAAGAGATCTACAGAGTACAGGGCCCAGGAATGTTCTGTGAGGACAGAAGTGATGCCGTATACTTCTTTTTTCATCTCGATTCTTGCAACAAGCAAAGTATCTTAAACAAGATAGGTACTTCATAAAAATTCTTGATGAGTAAAATGGAGTAGATGTTCTTGAGATAGATCTTATAGTTACATATTTTAAAAAAGTTGAAGAGCAGTTTGACTAATTTAGAAACCATTTATGAAATACCAATATGAGGGTTTTGTTTTTGCATAAGACTATTAAACATGGTTATGAAAGGGATTTGATATGATTCTACAGTAGCACGTTGAGTAAGCACCAAATACCTGCTTATGGAAGATGCAAACATATACCATATTTCCTCAGGTCGGCTCCTGGCCTACCTCTGCATTTTCTATTTGGATCAGCTTTATGTCTTAATTGATGATCCAATAGAAGAAGCTCAAACAAAAGCTTCATGAAGTTTGCAGATGGTACTGAATAAAGAGATATTAGTAATTGGAATAAAGAGTAGTAAGCATTCAATTGCCTTAAAGATATTGGAAATACAGAAAAATTTAAAATATCAAACAAAGGTCAAACTTTTGTTTGTTAGAAAATGAACTAAAGAGGTTTTAGAAGTAGAAATACTAGGAAGAGAAAGCATGAAACAACAGGGAATTTGGTATTGGTCTAAAACATCACAGTAATGAAATTAGTTATAATATACACAATTTTATATAAAATTATATTTTACAATGTATCATATGCATGCTTTTGAAATAATCTCACAGATTTTATTTTAATCTAAAATTTATTTTATTGTATAATCAATGATAAATCACTGGACTTAGCTGTTATCTTAGAAGTGATAAGTTCTAATTTACAATTTTTACTTTTCTATTTTGACATAATTATAGACTTTCAGGAAAACTGTACAAATAATTCATACATACCTATATGTCCCCCTCCCATATTTCTCAAAGGTTAACATTTTATCACTTTTGCTTTTTGATTCTCTCCCTCTTTCTATATATATATATTTAAACCATTTGAAAGGAAATTGCAAACATTGTTCTCTTTTACCCTTAAATACTCCAGGGTTCTGCACTCAAAACAAGAACATTCTCTGTTATAAAAACATGGCACACGTATAAAAATTAAAAAAATTAATTTAAATTAATTAAAAATGTTATATCATCAGCTAGCTGGTCTTCAGATCTTAATTCAAATGTTACCAATTTTCCTGTTAATGTTCTTTTAAGGAAAAAAATTCTAGGGCCAAAATTTGTGCAGTATTCAATCATTAGGGCTCTTTCTGCTGTAAATGTGTGGTGGTCCATTGGTTTTCCCATACTGTCAGGACCTTGATATTTTGGATGAGCACAGGCAATTTGTTTTATAGAATAAATCTTGATTTGGTTTTGTCTGATGTTTCTCATGATTAGAATCTATGTTTTTTTAACTATCACAACAATAATATTTTCAAAGTATATTATATCAGGAGGCACATGATGTTAGGTGTCTCATTTCTGGTGATGTTACGTTGATTACCTGGTTAAGGTGAACTCTACAAGTTCATATATTGTAAAGTTACTATTTTTTTTATGGCAAAGTTACTTTAAAGGTTCTGTTTTTCCCTTTGTAATCTGTGTCTTATGGGGGGATACTTTGAGACCATGTAATTGTCCTGTTGTTCATTAAACATTCACCATGGGTTTGCATCCACTAGAGGCTAAGTCATGAGTGATTGAGATATTGCTGTGATGGTTGCCAAATGGTTATTCACACCCCATTCATACCCCCAAATGCTTGCTTAGCATATTTCGTCAATTTGGAGTGTTGACTTTGCTTTTGCTTTGTGGTTGTTTCTTTAGAGAATTTTCATCAGTGGAGGTATTCTCATAGGGTCATACATTTATCTATTTTGTTTATATCCGCTTTTATACCCAGTATCCGAAGCATGCCTCATCATTCCTTTGTAAGTTTGTCTTCCCCCAGAAGCACTGTCTTTCAATCAAAGGCTGCCGCTCAAACTGACTGCATTTATAGCTCCCTTTTTGTAGCATCCGATTGTTCAGGATTCCTTTCATTTTGCACATATAATGGATTTTCTCTTTCTGGTGGTAATTTTGGATCAATCTTTGGCCTGCAGCTAACTCCTCTCTTTGCTCCCCCATGACGTTTTTTTTCTTGGACTTTCCTTTTTCTCCACAAAAACATGCAATTGAATAGTGGATAATGCTCTAGGGGTTATTTTTCTACTTACAGGTAATTTGAAGTTTGGGCGTTATTTGAGTCTAGTTACGTTGTAGGTATGGATTTTAATTACAGAGCACTGCTTAAAATTATGACAGCCTCCATGTTTCTAGGATTTTGCAAAAGTGGGGGTCAGAAGGTAAAAAGCAAGGGAGTGGTGTCTTGGTGAATGAATGGGTGCTCATCTCACATATTTCTGGTTTCAGGTTTTTTGCATAATGTTTATGTCATTCTTCCCAATTAAAAATTTACATTAAGCCTTCTGTAAGCCTATAAGGACTTCAATCACACAGTGGTTGAAGGTATGATCTCTGGTGTCACAATTATTGAGTTCCAGTTCTGATGTCATCACTTGTACATTATTTGACCTACTTGTACCTGCTTCCTGTGTGAAAATGATAACACCTGACTCATAGGGTAATTGTCAAGACAAGGTGAGACGACCCCCATGAAACTCCTTGGTGTAATCCTAAACCTTCATAAGCACTTTCTAATATTTAAAAACATCACACATGGTTAAATTATTTTACCTAAAGAAGTTTGATAAATGATTGTTTCCATGACAATGTTTCCCTGTCATTGTGTTTGTAATGTTTATCATTGACCTTAATGAAGACTTAAAATTCATGTTTATTAACTCTTCAGGTTGACCCTGAGTTAGAAGTTAAACATGATTATCAATTGGATAACAAATTTCTGTCCAAGTTTTTTTTTCTCTCTCGAATATATTTCATAGGATTTTGTTTTTCCCTCTGTAATATCACTACCATAGTCCACAAGGGATATATTTTTATTTATGTGTCTTCATCTTTCACTAACTTGTGAAGTTTTTCAGAAGAAAACCTCCTTATTCAGTTTGCAAAACCAGATGATGAATAGATATTATTCAGAGAATTACAATACAGTGGCATGGCTGAAATGCTTAGGTCCTGTGGAAGAAAATTAATTGAACTCAGCTGTAAACAAAATTAAATCTAAGATAAAAATATTTCTGCCACTGTGTCTAGAATGGATCAGAGGGAGACAGGAAAGAAAGTGAAGATCCAGTCAGGAGATCATGCAAGCCCAAGATGATCATAGCACGGGCAAAGGTCACCCACAGAGGTGAGCAGAATTAGAAGGGCTTGAGATGTCATTGGGAGGTAGAACCAAGAAAGGCTAGTGTAGGGCTAGATTTTGTTGTTTAGTCAAAAGTATGTTGAGGGATGGAGGTCTGAATGTTGGTGAACTCCCTACAATTAAGACTCCATGAAAATATCAACACCCATGCCACAACGAAAGAAAAACTCTCTGTGGATTTGCCAGATTTACAGTTTGTTGATAAAAGTCATATAATCCAAGAAAAAATAGTGACTCTTATCTTATGTCCTCCATCCAGCTTCCTCCTTTCTCACTTACTTCTTGGGTGGCTTATTAGCAAGCTAAACTCAATAAAGTCAAGATGAGCAAAACAGTGACTTAGTGATGAATGAGTGCCTTATTCTTCTCGTTGGTCAAACACTTTACTAATTACTGTTGATGGTGGCGGCGGTCCATCTGGAGCTGCCACTGTGAAGACACCGGCTGCAGAAAGGGAGGCATGGCTGGGGTTGCATGCTTGGAGTGGTATGGAGCCAGTGGGAATCAGGGACAAATGGGATCCCCACCCCCTACTGAGTTGGCAGGGTGAGAGTCCTATGCTCCCAGGCACAACTGGAGCCACCCAGCTGCGGCTGCATATCCCGGCATCCCTATGCTTTTAGGAGGCCTGGTAAGCCCCCATGCCCCTGCAGACTCAGAAGTACCTGCTCCCATTGCCTGGCCTCTCCCCACTCCCATCGCCCACTGTGATTTCCGAGCAAAGTTGAGGTCAAGCCTGGGTGCTGTCATGACCTGGCAGGTATGTGTGCCCTCAGGGAGACACTGACATGCCAGCCCCCTGATGCATTGGCCCCCTCCAGACTTTGGGTGCTGACGAGCATGAGAGGGAGGCCAAGAGGTGGTTGAGGGCAGTTGGGTGCAGGCCTGTAGGTGCCACTTGGTAGGAACAGCCTGGGAGCCATGGACTACATGATTGATGGTGGCAGAAGGCAGATACGCTCCTGGGTGGAAAGGGGCAGGTCCCCAGTGAAGCTTCACCTTCAAGCCAGGGATGGCCTGAAGCTGGGGGCTGGGCTATTGGTTCTGGGTGGAGTCTGCAGCCCAAAGTGAGAACTTATGGTGCTTTTCCTGGGCCTACCCATGGCCGCCTATGGACCAATCAACATGCACTTTCCCCTTTCTGAAGCTCTTAAAAACCCTGGACACAGCCAGACTCACAGAGACATTGGGACAACCTGCCTAGGAAAAGGAGCTGCGCACTGTGGGTCTCCTTTCTGCTAAGAGGTGGACCCTTGTCAGGACAACCTGCCTGCAAAAGGAGGTACTCACTTTCGGTCTCCTGAGAGCTGTTTTGTCTCTCAATGAAGCTTCTCTCTACCTTGCTCACCTTCCACTTGTCTGTGTACCTCATTCTTCCTGGCTATGGGACAAAAACTCAGGACCTGCTGAATGGCAGGACTGAAAGAGCAGTAACACAAGCAGGGCTGAAACATGCTCCCACCACTCGCCAAATTGAGGGCAACAAGGAGAGAAGAGCTGTGATCCTTTGGGGAGCCCGGACCTAGGGGCTCCCCGAGCCAGGGATGTGACACCCTCTTTGGAGCTCTGTGGCTCCTGGCATCTGCAAGATTCTGGGTGCCACTGCATTCCCCTAATCCAGACACAGGTGCCCACAGTGAAAGCTGTGTGAGGTACATCTGGTCTAGCTTCAGCCTCATACAAAGCCAGCACCTTTGTTGGTACCTGGAGCTGCCCACCTAGCCATAGCAGCCAGGGTGCTTGGTGTATGCAGTGGTTGGATCCTGCCCTCACTTGCCCTCACACCCCTCACCTCCCTGTGCCTGGCTTTCCCTTGGCAGGTGTGGGATCTGGGCTGGTAGTGCAAGCCAAGCACAGCCTCCCAGGCCGAGGGGGCAGAACAAGCCCAGTGGGTGTGAGCAATACTCAAGAAGAAGGTGTGCCTGGCCACAGAGGTTTCCAGCTGGGGCAGCAACACCCCACGCACCGTGTGACACCATGAGCTGACCCAAAGGATACTAGTGGTCTTGACAAAAATTACTAAGCTGATTATAAAATGTTTGAATGTGGTCATCAACAATAAAATTAGCAGAATTGTCACAGATAAATGATTTTAATTAGCCTACAATTTCTAAAAATAGTATATGTGCATGACTTGCATGACAAAAATAAGGCAGAGCATGGTTTTCTAAGAAGAGGAATTTGCCTGGGAAAACTCTGTCCAGCGTTTAAATAAGCCAGAAAAGTTCCAGGAGGCTTCTTTTTTTTCTTTAATAATCTGTAATCAAAACTATTGATTTCCCCTCCCTTTTTTTTTTTTTTTTTTGCTTAAACCGTGTCCTTGTTTTGAATCTAGATAAAAAGTAAAATATCTTTACAGTTATTCTTAAAGGCCATAAAACAGTGATAGTTCTACACTGATTCACGAAAACTGACTGCTCATGAGTTGTAATTGCAGGGCTAATCCTAGGCAACAGGAACCACCAACAATCTTTTTAGGGAATGGCGGTGTTTTGATGCTTTCTGCAGGGTCTTTCTAGGTTTTAGCTTCTTGAGATGAAGCAGAGGCCTACTGAACGAAGCCTTCGATTTCTGGGGTTTAGAACATCTTGCTGGAATCAAGCCTCTTTGGGATGAAGTGCATTCAGCTGAGTTTATATTAATTGAGTGAGATCTCAAGAGATGCTTGCCTGAAATCTTTAACAAATACTGAAACAGGAAATTCTGTTCACTTTTCTTGGTAACACACACTGGAAGAGACCTCGATGGGTTATTCTCTTCATTTCCTGGCCTCCTAGCCAACTTGATCTAAGCTTCCCAAATAGGTTCAGCCATGTTGCAAGAGTTTTTCTCTAGTATACCTGTGAACTAGGAAGGAGGCAGGTTGGCATCAGGAAACATACCACCGGGCAGTGCTACCCCTTTATAGACATCTTGAAATTACAGCCATGTACTCCGGAGAGATGCTGCTTTCCTGTGTCTGATGTTCTAACGCCTTCTTTTCCGGGTGGTGCTAACTGTGGAGGAGGCACTTAAGGCACTTAAACTTCACTTCCCAGGCTGATGAGGACTCGATGTCCAGGGCCACATCCTCAGGGCTCACCATGGGCTGTCCACTATTATCAGAGTTCCTTCCTTCCTTCCTTCCTTCCTTCCTTCCTTCCTTCCTTCCTTCCTTCCTTCCTTCCTTCCTGTCTGTCTGTCTGTCTGTCTTTCTTTCTTTCTTTCTTTCTTTCTTTCTTTCTTTCTTTCTTTCTTTCTTTCTTTCTTTCTTTCTTTCTTTCTTCCTTCCTTCCTTCCTTCCTTCCTTCCTTCCTTCCTTCCTTTTCTCTTTCTTTCTTTCTTTCTTTCTTTCTTTCTTTCTTTCTTTCTTTCTTTCTTTCTTTCTTTCTCTTTCTTTCTTTCTCTCTCTCTCTCTCTCTCTCTCTCTCTCTCTCTCTCTCTCCTTCTTTCTTTCTTTCCTTCTTTCTTTCTTTCTTTTCTTTCTTTTTTTTGACAGAGTCTCATGCTGTTGCCCAGGTTGGAGTGCAGTGGCACAATCTTGGCTCACTGCAACCTCTGCCTCCAAGTTTCAAGCAACTCTCCTGCTTCAGCCTTCCAAGTAGCTGGGATTACAGGTGCCCTCCACCATGCCCAGCTAATTTTTTGTATTTAGTAGAGATGGGGTTTCACCATGTTGGTCAGGCTAGTCTCGAACCCCTGACCTCAGGTGATCCACCCACCTTGACCTCCCAAAGTGTTGGGATTACAGGTGTGAGCCACAGCATCCAGCCTTACCAGCATTTCTTACTAATTTTTGGCAAATGCCTCCTTTACAGATACTGCTTTTCTTCTGGTGTCTTTACCTCGGCCACAGAGACAGGCGTTCAGTTTCATGGGGGCTGCAGGCGAGGCCCCAGTGCACCCGCAGTGCAGCTAGTGAAGCAGTTGGTGCAGGCAGGAGGGCACCACGTCCCCCGCAGCAGGAATGCACAGGTTAAGCCCCATCAGCATCTGGAGCTGTTCACCGTTACTCCACAGACACCCCTAAAGATGCCCTGACACAGATGACTGCCTGGGAGGCTCTATGGAGGGACCTGTGTGTGTTTGTCCAGGAACTGTTCTCCAAGATCCATGGCGCCCAGCCCATGAGTCCCTGTGTGCCCCCTCTGCCTTGATCTGCAGGATTTGAGACTGCTGTAAAGACCAGTGAAGTCCTGGAACAGTAGCCGGGGGCTGCTGACCAAATAGTTGCTGCTGCCACCCACGATGAATATGGCGTATGGAGAGTTTTCCTTTGAAATTAGATTATGTTTCACAGATCAATAGCTGCTGCTTTATTTAATCTTCCCGAGGGTGACAGCAAGCTAGGGAGAGAAAGGAACGCGGCTTTATGAACCTACCCTGTTGTTCGCTGGTTCGTGTGTCTCCCACCTGCACACCAGCATCAGGAAGAATTCCTCACTCTCCTGTCTCTCCCTTGTTTCTGTGGCCACATGTGGCCACTAAATGCATTGGTACCAGGCCTGCAACCAGGGCAGGATGGGGAGCGGGCTTGCGGCGGGGACGCTTGTCCTGCATCCTCGACTGGGCTCCAGCTGGCTTCCAGCTGGAGGAAGGAAGTGCCAACCTCTGGTCTAGAACTGGGCCCCTGGAGCAGCGCCATGGCCAGCACCGCCCACCAACACTTGCCCGGATGCGGCAACACTGTGCCTTGTGGGATGCGGGGCTCCCAGGCTGGTAAAGCCCCTCCCCTCTAGCTTCCTCGGTGTTAGGCTGCAGTTCGTTCTCATCTAGCAGGAAAACATTTAAAAACTCAGGTCTCATCTTTGCGTTCAAGATCATTCACCCAAATCTGGGAGCACAACTTCCTCCTGGAGGTGGAGAAGCACAGTCTGTGTGAGCAGCTGTCCTGCCACCGCCGGCCCTATTGGATATGCTGGGGAGTCCTCTCTGCTGGAAACCATGCCCAACAAACTTCACAGAAGCCAGTGCTCTCACACACTGGCTTAGAGAGGACAAATAAGTCATTGAAAGAAAGATACTATCTGGTATTACATGTTGTCCATCATAAAGAGGTCTAACCTATACGATTTTATAACTTTGCCAAGTCTTACTGTGGTGTTTGAGTTTAGGCTGGACAGTGGCTAAATTTGGAGCTCCTTATTTATTTATACTTTCGTGCAAGAGGGTCACAGTGTGTGTGGACAGAGGCAAGCGTGTGTGTGCACAGACTACTGATCTGCCTGGGTGAGGATCCTTCCTTCTGGCTGCCTCAGACCTTTCGTCACAAACAGACCTTTCCATAGTTTGGACAGATTGAGTTTTCCCAACTAATGTTGCTTCTCCAGGAATGAAGAACATGGGGCTCCAGGACCATGGGGTTAGTCTGATCACTCCTTTGAAAAAATGTTTTATTAAGTTTTTTAATTTTTTATTTTGTTCATGTCAGAGCTCCACATCTTCTGTCTTATGAGATATGCTCTGTCCAAGGGAGCCTGGTGAGTCCAGGGTCTTGGGAGTGATCACGGCGTGGCCTCTGACATTTCTTTATGACAGTATCCTTCCAGCCATTGTAGCCTGCTCCGTGCAGAAGCATGGTTTCAAATCCTGCCCTTGAAACATGGATTAAGAAATGTTGCTAATACGTATTTGTCCCTGCGCTGTCAAACATTTCACTGATTCTGGAGTCTGCAGACAGCTTAATAGCCAGGTCCTCTGTCAACGTGACTGCGGCCGTGTCTCCTTTGCTTTAAGATGCCGTTGAGATTTATTGGAGCAATAGGTGTAGAATGATACCTAGTTAAGAACAGCACCTGGTTATGTATATATCACCACAACTCACTGACATCCAAAGTGACCAGATGAAATGGACAGATCCTGCTTGCCAATAGGCACTGGCCTCAGTGTGGGAGGTGAGAGCACCAGCCTCTGCCCATGCCTCCGCCCCACTGTGCACACGGCCTGTGGAACGTGGGCACCCCTGGTTGCAGAAACTGGGATCGGCTGGTGATGGAATTCCTGAGATCATCGATGTAACTGATTGATTTTACTTTCTTTCTTTTTCAAAATACTGTGTAATCGTTCTTCAAGCACAGCACCTCTAGAATAGTTTTGGTTTCTCTGTGTATGATTCTCTAAGACATTCTGCCATTTTCATTCTCTATAGCTTTTAGTATATAAGAAATAGGTAATTAAACATTACTTTCATCAATTTATGGCAGAGAAGATTGGACTGTTCTTCAAGAGAATATTATCAAATACCTCAACCCAACTACGTTAGAAACTGCATTTTGATTAAATAGTTTAAGAAATAGATTGGCATCCATTTATATATTTATGATGAAGGTGAGTGAAACTTAGCCGTACAGGGTTGTGCTAACTCTTCTAGGTAGTATACAGTAGGCCACATTTCTCTTCCTGTTAGCATCTCATTCTTTTCACAACATAGTTGTTTAATAATTATGTATTGACTGAATGAAAAACAAATGGGTACGTAAATGCTTAATTGAAAAAATAAGTCAATCCATGGTTCACATGGCCTTTGATCTGTATGCATTTTTTGAATATATAGTTATATTTTACATACATAATACCTTTTTTACATACAAGGGCCTTTTTTTTTTTTTTTTTTTTTTTTTTTAATAGTGAAAGAGACTTAACTCTGTCCAAGAGCTGTTTCCCGTTACTCCTAATAGAGGCCGTTTAGGTTCAGGTCTCCACACTAAATCTAAAACTCACTCTGGGGTCTAGGGCATGCATTTTAGTTGATTGGAAACAATCATGCTAATTCCACCTCTCTTGTCCTGTGACATGGAAAGACATAGTTCTGTCCTGTGAAACAGGAGGGCAGGCCTTCAGCTTGGGCTTCTGGGACAATCATTCTTGCATTTCACCTTTAGCGTTAATGAAGAAAAAGCGCAAGTAAAATTAAAAAGATGGAGAATGACAAGTGCTGGCGAGTGTGTGGAGCAACCGTTACTCCCCCACGTTGCTGGCAGGTGAGTGAAACCGTATTCCACTCTGGCCATCTGTGTGGCCATTTCTCATGAAGTTAAATATGAACTCAGCAAAGAATCCTGCCATCCCATTGATAAGAATTTACTCAAGAGAAATGAGCACGTGTATCCACACAAAGCCTTGGGTACACGTGCACGTGAGTGTTCATGGATGCGTTCCTTATTTCACCCCAAACTGGAAACAACCCAAATGTTCATCATCAGGTGGGTGCATCAACAAGCGACAGTGTTTCCACCAAAGGACGGAGTGCTATGGAGCGGTCCCCAGGAGAGAGCTGCAGCGGGCACAGCAGCATGGGTCAATCTCCAACACTGGCTGCTGAGTGAAAGGCCAGGCCAAGGGCACCTATCCTGTGTGATTTCACCCCTAGGAAGTCCTGGACCAGGCAAACTCATCCACACTGACATTCACAGGTCCTGGCTTCCTAGAGGCAGGGTGGGAAAAGGATGGACTGGAGAGGAGTGCACGGGAAACGTTTGAGGTGATGGAGAACTCTACAGCTTTTGCAGGAGATTACAAGTGTGTAACTGCATTTGTCAAAATGCACTCAATTGCATACATAAAATGGATATGATATTGTGTGTAATTTATACCTTGGTAAAGTGACTTTTAAAAGAAAATCACAGAAATGCAAGAAGGTGACCATGTCTTCTGCTGCCTGAGCATGCAGTGGGCAATACTATGATGCTCAGGGCACCTGCTGTCCTGTGGCCCTGAGCAGATCCAGCAGCTGGAATGAGGGTGGACTCATGTGAGGTGCAAAGGATCCAGTCTTAAGGATCCAGTCTTAAGGATCCAGTCTTAAGAATCCAGTCTTAAGGACATCATTACGCCACTGAATTTCCCAATCCTGGGATGAGTGACTAGGCATTTTGAAATAAAACAAATTTTTCTTATTGTTTAGTCTAATCTTCTTGATGTTGTAAAGTATTTTTGTACTTTTTATTCCTCCTGGTCACTATCCCCACAGACTACATCTGCATTAATCATTTATCCCTCACTACAGCCCTAGGAAGTAGAGTGGGCAGCTATAACAATTTTGCTTTGGAAGATGAAAACATCTTTGGATCAGAGAGGGTGAATGACTTGTGCCATGTCACAGTGTTATTTAGTAGGGTGCTGGACCTACCTTTCTGGTTTAAGAAGCCACTCTTCCTCCAGTTACACTGTTGTTAGCTCACAGCTACTGATGACACTATTATTTCCTCCCCTCTTTTCCTGGCCTTCATGTTTTTATTGGTGAATTATCACTTTTCCGTGAAGACGGAGTTGGAAGGATGTTGAGAACTAACCCTCACGCTCAAACAGCCCCGCAATGACTGTTTTATGGAGGTAAACATGTACATAAAAGTGGAGGCCTGCCCACCGCGTGCGCTGCATTTCTTCATGGGAGAGAGAGGAGACAGACACTGTCCTCAACTCCATCGACCCTACGGTGTCTGAAAACAAGGACAGGCCAGAAAACAGGCATGTGGTGAGAGGGTCTCTGGAGCCCACTGTGTGACTGGAGGGTCTATTTCAAACAACCAAGAGGGAATTTACTACATGTTACCATCTTGAATTTCTGCCTACAAATCAACACTATTTTCAATCTTTGCCTACTTATTCATCCACCTGTTAATTCAAGTCTGGATTAATTCTTATTCAAAGACATTTCAGCTCATGCAGTATTTCAAAACACCCCTATCCAGTGGGCTGGAATCCAAAGAGATAGTGAGAAAACATATTTAAGCCTTCTGACTATCATAAACTCCAGGTGAGAATCAATCTTTTGGGTGTTGTCTGAATTTATCTTTCCTATTTTAAGCAGTTTTACTTGGACTTCCTTTTTTACAGAAATCTTTATTTATTTGTGCATTTTAACATATTTCTCACTGGATACTGAAGGAAGGAGGTCCATTCTTCTCAGTTTGTCTACCTTTAATGTTAATTATTGTAACTCTTGAGTTATTTTGGATTGTGTGCAGATAGAGTGGACACAAGGCTATTTGAAGATAAGTGAACATTGAAAGTGGTCACATGTAATTATTAAATGTTTTTCTTTACCTTCCTGTCTTTCCAGCTAAAGTAATTCATTGATGCTTTCAATCTTTCATCCCCAAACCCTGTGTTGAGTGTCTATCATAAGCAGAGTTTGGAGTATGTCACTGTATCCTTGATGATATTGAAGCAGAGGTATTGGCAACCTCCCTACAACTACTCATTGGCAATGTTCGTGAAGACTTGCTGGAGTCACTGAAATTAAGCCTGTGCAAAGGCTGCCTCCTGGCTTCTGCCTTCCCAGGGCTGCCCTTGTGACTGCCCCATTTGTGTTGGCTGTGTCCTTCTTCACCTCACTGTCCATGTTCAAAGCCTTGATTTTGTCTAGATTTCCCTCTCTCCCTTTCTCCCAACAGCTACATAACTTCATTCCATAAAAATTCTTCCTTAGCAATGTCTCTAGCATGAAATCCATTGCCACTGCCCTCAATTAGAACCAGTGCTTGGTTCAGATTTCCAGTATATTCTGCGTGCTGCAGCCGTGAGAATTTTCATTTAAGCTTTCATCATATCAGCCTGCTAGTAGATTTCAAACACTTTCTCGTGCTTATGAGATAATATTCCGAGCTGCTTGTTTGCAATTCAGGGACCTCATGTCACCCTGATTTACTCTGATTTACTTCAGCCTAAGATGACTGAATCGACACTTCGCATTATTGCATTCCAATAATGTGTAAGCCCTTATGTCTAATAGTAAGAAAAACTGGCTAATTAAATACTGCTGATAGTGTTTCTATTTCTACATCTTTGTTTTGGTAAAAATATTTTAGTGAGACTTATGGTTACATTAAGCTTCTGCTTTTCAAATAGTTTGAAAAATTAAGAAATTACACTGCTTGATTTAATAGCGCACTGTGCTGCTTCCGTCCTGCATGGAGTCACATTTCTGTTGGTTGGTAGCCTAGAAGCTGCACCATTTTTTCCTGAAGCCCTGAGGTCACCTGCAGAAGCCTCTCAGCACTCCGGAGGAATGGCTGGCACAGCCAGCGAGCATGACTCATGGAACCCGGAGACACTGCTGTGGATTCCTAGAGCCACTGGACGAGGGAAATCTGAAAGGCTGAGCTTACCGCAGTGCCGGGTGTAGTTGCTGAAGTTATTGTTATTTATAAAATAAAGGGCACTATAGCTGTTGGAGGGCACAGGAGTCTGGGATGCATGTGTTAGAGGACCTTGCTAATTCTCAGTTCTGTGTATCCTTCTCTGTAGCCAGCTGATAGATGGGCTTATTTGTGAACATGCCTAACACATACTAGATTTTCTGACCTGGGCAACTTCCTGTCCTCTCCACATACCTGTCGCATCTTTCAGAGCTGACCTAAGCCCCACCTGCTCCCCGATGTTGCCACAGGCTCCCAGGACCTTCTGAGCCGTGCTGCTGGTTAATTTTGCTCACACAAAGCAGCAGAGTCAGTCCTTGCCAGAACTGTGGGACCTGCTAAGTGGGCTCCTGTTTCCAGTTTAAAGCTTTTCATTCGGAGGAAGGGAGTTCCTTTGAATTACTAGTTTAGTACAAATTTCTCAGGGTGAGATAACTGGGCCAGACTATGAATGCCATCATAGTTGTAAACCATAATTTGGAGCAGTAGTGATTTGGTTTAGGGTTTGAAATAATTAAACTATCTATTTTATTTTATGCCAAAGTTTATTCCCATGATTTGTGCATTCTTCATACTCACTGGAAATACCTCTTGTGCTGCTATAACAGAATACCACAGACTGGGTACTTATGAAAAAACAGAGATTTATTTGGCTCATGGTTGTGGAGTCTGGGAAGTCCAAGACGAAGAGGCCCACATCTAAAGAGGGCCTTCTTGACCGGATCATCCCACGGTGGAAGATGGAAGGGCAAGAGATTGAACTTGCAGCACCCCAAGCCCTTTTATAATTGGCATTAACTCATTTATGAGGATGGAACCCTCATGACCTAGACACCTCCTATTAGGCGCCAGCTCGCGATACTGTTGCGTTGGGGATTAACTTGCCAAAAAGTGCTGTGGCTTACACGTGTCCCCCAAAAAGCATTGTCCCCAAATGCTTTTGGGGGGGATACATTCAAACCATAACACTTCTCAGTTGAAGTACCACTTCTGCTGTCATTATTACCATTTATTTTATTGCTACATGCAGTGGACACACACTAGGGTAATCACCCATGTGGAATACCCTGTGTAAGTCCCATCTCTTGAGTGTGCTGGAAGCTGTGACTTGCCAAGACAATATGGCAAAGCTGAGGGCGATGTCATTCCCTTGACGAGCTTACATTATATAGGCTCTGGCTTGGCAGGCTGGAGACAGAGATTCTTCTGCCTGCCCTAAAAATGTAAACTGTGCTGTGTGCTCTGCATTCTGGGACAGGGCCACATGGCAAGGACGAGAGAGTGGCCCTGGCTGACAGCCAGCAACGAAGCAGAAGTCTTAGACCTACAACCGCAAGGAACTGGGTTCTGCCAACAACTGTGTGAGCCTGGAAGAGGACTTTGAGCTCCCCAATGTATCCGACTGATACCTTGATTGTCACCTTGTGAGACCCTCAGCTGAGAGCCCAGTTTAGCTGTGCCCAAAGTCCTGACCCATGGAAATTGTGAGAAAATAAATGTGTGTTATTCTAAGTTGCTAATGTGGTAATTTGCTCTGCGTCTGTGGAAGGCTGAAAAAGATATACATGTGTTAATCTCTGGAATCTGTAAATGTAATGTTGTTTTTTAAAAAGCATCTTTATAGATGGAATTAAATTAGGGTTCTTGAGGACATTTTCTTGGATTATCCCAAACATAATCACAAAAGGCCTAGGAAGAGGGAGGCAGAGGGAGATTTGAAAGGTTGAAGAGGAGGAGGCAATGTGATCAGTTAATCATAATGTACCGTGTAATTCAAAATTCCTGAAAGAATAGATTTTTAGGCCGGGCGTGGTGGCTCAAGCCTGTAATCCCTGCACTTTGGGAGGCCGAGACGGGCGGATCATGAGGTCAGGAGATCGAGACCATCCTGGCTAACACGGTGAAACCCCGTCTCTACTAAAAAATACAAAAAACTAGCCAGGCGAGGTGGCGGGTGCCTGTAGTCCCAGCTACTTGGGAGGCTGAGGCAGGAGAATGGCGTAAACCTGGGAGGCGGAGCTTGCAGTGAGCTGAGATCCGGCCACTGCACTCCAGCCTGGGCGACAGAGCAAGACTCTGTCCCAAAAAAAGAAAAAAAAATAGATTTTTAATTTTCTCAGCACAAAAGAATAATAAGTTGGTGGAGGTTATAGGTATGTTAATTAGCTCGATTGAGTATTTCTCTAATATATACATATACATATATACATAGATCAAAGCATCATATTATATCCCAAAATTATACATAATTAGTATTTGTCAGTTATCAATAAATAAATATAGATATTTTAAAAAAGACTTTTAAAAAAGGAAATGACTCCAGATAGGATAACACTGCAGGAAGGAAGGACTCTACTCAAAAGGACAAATATATTGGCTTTATAAAACAAGAACAAAAAGACTATCTTATGTAGTCCGTAATACACACACGTGCATATATATAATATGTAGAATATAGTAGTATATCAAAATAGTGCAAAGGGCGAAAGAAGAGTAAAGGCATTGGACAATTTTAAGGTGCTTGTCATGTTTCAGTAGCGGTAAGTGAGTTGGTTTACAGTGGATTGTGGTAAGTCAGGAGTGCCTTTTGTAATCTTTGGATGTCTAGGATAAGCACTAAAATAATAAAAATACATAAATTAGAAAGCAAATAGAAGATTTGGGTTTTAATAATTTGCTCTATAGGTGGGTGTGGAGGCATGTGCCTGTATTCTCAGCTACTCGGGACGCTGAAGCAGGAGGATTGCTTGAGCCCAGGAGTTCAAGGTTGCAGTGAGCTATGATCCCACCACTGCACTCCAGCCTGCATGACAGAGTGAGACCCTGTCTGAAAACAGAAAAACAAAAATTAATAATAATTTGCTAGATGAAGGTTATACAGCAATGGAAAAGTCGAAAAACAAGAAGTGGAAAAGTGGTACCAAAGGTGGAGCAAAGACACAGAGAACATCTGTGCAAAGGCTGGTCTGGATCTTCTTGGAAAAGCAGAATTGAAAGCAGGGAATCAGCAAGCGGGGACCAGGATGTGAGTGTGGAAGCAGCGAGAGGAGGTTGGACATGGTGTTGATGCAGGAGCTAGACCGAAATTATTTAGGCAAATAGTGAAGGTAAAAGAGTCCTCGGTAAGGTCTCCCCTTTATCAAAAAGCAGCCCCCAACTCATTTCTTTTCTAACAAAGAGCAGCCTGTGAAATCGAGCTGCAGACACAGATAAGCAAGCAGGAAGCTTGAACAGGTGAATGCTGGTAGCTGTGCCAACAGGAAAAGGCTACCTGAGGGCCAGCCGTATTCAACATGGAGGCTTCATTTTTCTCTTTTCTTTGTCAACCATGTGTGCAGTAAAGAAGCAGGCACCGTGGCACCAGCCAGGTAGAGAACTCATTTGCATAATAAAAGATTAGGGCGGAATGACCAGCTTCTTCACACACTACGCAAGAGGTACGCCCGGTCCAACTGATCTGTCATGCACCGTGTAAATCAGACTCCACCTCCTCAAGCTCATCTATTAAACCCCTTGCATTTCACCACGGAACCTGAAGACCCACTCCGGAGCCCCCTCTCTTTGTAAGAGAGAGAGCTTTTGTCTTCTTTTTTCTCTCGCCTATTAAACCTCTGCTCTTAAACTCACTTCTTGTGTGTCCACGTCCTTGATTTCCTTGGCGTCAGACAATGAACCTCGGGTATTGACCCGAGACAGTGACGCAGTTTCATTGTGGAATGGAATAAAAGGAATACGTGTTTTTCATTGGGGTGACTACAAAGATAGTAGTTGGGACTAGAAAATATATTATTTTGTGCAGCCAATGCTCCTAGTTTAGGACTTTCTCCCAGAAAAGCTAGGCAGATGCGAATGCAAGCAGATAAAGTAAATGAAAGAGTTTACCCACGTTTGTGGGCTAATATGCACATAGGGCAGAAGGATGAAGAGAGGGCCCTTGAGGAGGTGACCTGGAGTGCTGTTCAAACAAATCATCATTTTTTCTCCTGTGGATAGAAAGGAGATTGAGACCTAGAAGCAATATTCGTAGAGTCATAAGTAACAATAGTTTTGTAACATGTCCTTGGCATTGTCCATGCAGCAATATTTTTCACAATAATTCTGATCAAGTTTTACATTTTAAGTCCATTTTATATTTCAAGTACATTTTAAGCTTTCTATTTTACGTATTTATTTAAAATAAATAATCAGTACTTATTTTAAACTTCATGGACTTTGTGACTGTATTGGAAAATCATCTCGTTCTCTGTATCAGATTCATTTTGTAAAGGTGGTAGAATGTAAATTTTTGTTTGCTAAATTATATTTTCATTCAATCATCACACATTTTCGGAGGGTTTGTCAGAGTCACTGTGCTACTGCAGAAATAGAATTTGACACATATTTTATGGAACACATATTTGCTGGGCATCCACCCTGTGCCAAGCTCTGTGCTTCAACCTCGATTACATCAGCAAAACAGACTAGAAATAAAAACTTATGGGACTTTGATTCTAGGAAGAGGAGATAGACAATTAACCATAATAGTATAAATCAGTAAATTATGTTCACGAAGAAGTACTAAGCATGTGGAAGGGCTAGAGGAAGACAGGAGGATGGAGCTACTGGGAGGTGAGTGGGTGTGGTTTGCATTTTAAAAACAGCATGATTATAGCAGCGATGACTGGAGGACATTGAGGAGTTAGTCCTGTGTTTATCTCAGCCTAGACCAAGGGGAAGGCAGGACAAGTGTCCTGTGGGAGGAGCCTGCCCGGCAAGTTCCAGAAACTGCAAGAAGCCTGAGCAGCCTGATGTGGTGGGGGTGGAGTGAGGGCGGGGCGAGATCAGAGTCAACGCGGTGAGAGGGGAGGGCAGACAGGTAAGCCTGCTGCCCGCGGGAAGACTGCCTGTGTTCTGAATGAGCAAAGTGTGAGGCCTTGCGCGTTCTGAACAAAGGAGTCTGCCTTCACCTTCTTCCTTAGGCCCTAAAAGGGTTACTGTTGCTGCCGGTGCAGGACTGGGAAGGGATGAGGATGGGGACAGGAGCAAGTTCAGAGGCTGCTCCCATGATCTGGGAGGAGGGGGGAGGAAGACTGACCCATAAGATTACGAAAATGCTGGAGACTGGTGGTTCCAAGTTCAGCCAAATGGCTGAGTGATATCCAGGCATTGGATTTGACATTTTCTACAGTTCTTTTGGACTTTCCTTCCCAGCCACGAGGCACCAGCTACGGCTTTAAAAAATAACGTCTCCAAAGACCCAGAGGAGTGAGCCAGCAATGCACAGGAGGGAGGGAAAGCTGTCGCAGGTGTGCATGTGTGTGTGTGTGCACAAGTGTGCACGGTGCCAGTCTAGGTGTGCATGTGTGTGTGTGCACGTGTGTGTGTGCACAAGTGTGCACGGTGCCAGTCTAGGTGTGCGTGTGTGTGTGTGCGCACGAGTGTGCACGGTGCCAGTCTGCTGGGGTTTTTTGCTTCTTTTTTTTTTTTTTTATGAGGGATGAAATAGCTTTTACAGAAGTTGCAGCATAACTCCCCTTCTTGCCAATGGGCTGCACACTTCCTCTGGCTCTCTGGTGGCAAGGTGTGGAAAGACAGCATCTGACAGAGGGAAAGGGATAGTCTAGAAGAGTTTAGTCCAAACCCCTAGTGCTGGCCTTGTTGCTGCCTAAACGAGATCCAGGCTCTGCATCATGGAAGAGGGGATGCCGGCTCACAGGGAAACAGTGGTGTCTGCCGTCCCTTCCCAAGGGCTCCCCACCTCTCCCCACGTTCCAGGCCGGCCCATCCCTGGCCCAACCTCAGCGAATGCTGCCTCCTCTGCACTCCCATAATTCCTAAGATCTTTCCGTTTCACTTTCTTTCTGGAATTTAACTTTTTTGAAACCCATGCTATTGAAACTGGCATGCAAATCAGTGTGCCAAGAAGTATGGGAAACTGGCCGGGTGCAGTGGCTCACGCCTGTAATCCCAGCACTTTGGGAGGCCAGGGCAGGTGGGTCATCTGAGGTCAGGAGTTCGAGATTAACTTGGCTAACATGGTGAAATCCCGTCTCTACTAAATATACAAAATTAGCTGGGCTTGGTGGTGTGTGCCTGTAATCGCAGCTACTCGGGAAGCTGAGGCATGAGAATCGCTTGAACCCAGCAGGTGGACGTTGCAGTGAGTTGGGATCATGCCACTGCACTCCAGCCTGGGAAACAGAGTAAGACTCTGTCTCCAAAAAAAGAAAAAAAGAAAAATAAAGTATGGGAAACTAGAGGAGAAAGGGTCTCCTAGAGCAGCATTTTTACCCACCTTTTTATTCTGAAAATTATTTAATACATTTTCATGTAAAATATTTTTTTAAACATATCAAGGAATTAAACACAGATCTTGGACAACCTTCTGAGAGAGGCCACAAATGTTCAGGAAACTTTGGTCTTCTGTAGGACTGTTTAGGGATAGGCCCCTGCTATCTGTGTGACTGCATCTTATTCCTCTGCTATTTGGGGCACTTTGGTGGACATTTTTGAAAAGCCTTGAATCCACCGTATCCATGTTTGACCCAGATGCAGCTGCTGTTCATATTACTCTCAGTGTAGTGCTAAAAAGAACGGAGCCTGGGGAAGGAGTTTTTCCTGGAAAGCAAGTAGCTTTGGAAAGAAATAAAGAAAGAAAGGAGTAAGCTCTCCACTGAGTAGGTAGATCCTCTGTCGCTTACGTTGTCAGGGTCTCCATTGACTGTCACTGAGCTGCGCCCATAAATGCCTGGTAACACATGGGTGCTGAAGTTCACACTCTGTGTTGCGTTTTTCATCAGAACACAAGCCTCTGCTCTCTCTTCTTCCACCTTTAACTACTCGTGGATGCCTTGCAATTGACACCTTAGTATACGGAATTCTCTAATTTCCTGTTCAGCAAAGTTTAGTCTTTCTGTCTTTGAAAGGGTTATTATACTTGATACTTGATACTTTATTGTGGATTACTTGTTTTATTGCTGGTCTGAGCTCTGTACCTCTTTTTTTCTTCTTCTTCGGATTGTAAAAACACAAGACGTACTCAGGAAATACCATTTCATAGTTTATTAAAGTTTTTGATTAGTTGATTATGATTATAATGATCTATTTTCTTTCCAAGCCTCTAGTAGGCATAGAGAAAGCTCACTGGGTATCGGGACTGTGGTGGATTTAGCTACCCCATTCCATCCGGCTACAACTGAAGCTTCAAGAATGGCTGTCGCTGTTCATACTATGCTCACTGTAGTGCTAAAAGGAATGGAGGCTGGAGAAGGAGTTTTTTCCTGGAAAGGAAGTAGCTTTGGAAAGAAAAAAAGAAGTAAGTGCTGATATGTTGAAATTAAAGAAATAGCCATTCTGACATAGAGACTGTGCTTTAGACCTGTTGCTGAAGAGGATACATAAAAAATATGTGCCACATTTTCTTCATCCAGCCTAACATTGATGGGCATTTGGAATACTATGCAGCCATAAAAAGGAATGAGTTCATGTCCTTTGCAGGGACATGGATGAAGCCGGAAACCATCATTCCCAGCAAACTAACCCGGGAACAGAAAACCAAGCACCACATGTTCTCACTCATAAGTGGGAGTTAAACAATGAGAACATATGGGCACAGGGAGGGGAATATCACACACTGGGACCTGTCAGGGGGTTGGGGGCAAGGAGTGGGATAGCATTAGGATAAATACCTACTGTAGACAACGGGTTGATGGGTGCAACAAATCATCATGTCACATGTATACCTATGTAACAAACCTGCACGTTCTGCACATGTATGCCAGAATGTAAAGTATAATAAAAAAATAAAAATAAAAAAGCAAATGTGCTAACTTGTACCTATTGTGAAAATATTTCTTCACCAAAAATATTATGAGTAGCTAATATTGTTTTCATTATTTTTGTTAAATGGATCATCTGCATGAACCTCACAGCAGCCCTAGGAGGCACACACTGTCACTGTCCCCACCATACAGAAGAGGAAATAGGATTAGCAGGCCCAGGAGTTAGCCCAGGGTCTCACAGCTACTGAGACATGGAGCTAGAATTTACATCCCAGGGTCCATAATGAGGTCACTGTTCTAAACTTATGAAACTACTTTCCTCATAATTTCTCTTTCACCCAATTCTTTACTTTCCTGTGAGTGAAGGAAACAGGGACCTGTGATGTCCACTTGGGCAAAAGACTTAGACCTTCCTAAGAGGACCCCACCTAAAGCTGCTGTGTCTATCAGGGAAGCAGGAAATTAAGCACAACATATAAAATAAAATTTTAATGAATCAAAAAAATGAAAAGAGAACCTATGTAATGGGATAGAATATTTGCAAATCACATGTCTGATAAGGGATTTGTATGTTGCATACATAAAGAATTCTTACAACTCCACCACAAAAAGATAGCCCAGCTAAAAATAGGCAAAGAGCTTGAATAGACATTTCTTCAAGAAGATATGCAAGCGGATAACAGACACATGAAGAGATGCTCAACATCATTCATTAGTCAATAAGAAAATGCATGTCAAAGCCACAGTGAAATAGCACTTTACACCAATGTAGGATGGCTGTAATTAACCAACCAACTTACCAACCAATCAACCAACCAAAAAAAAAAAAAAAAAGAGAAAATAACAAGCAATGGAAAGAATACGGAAGAACTGGAATCCTTATACATTGCTGGTGGAAATGTAAAATGGTACAGCCACTGTGAAAATCTGCAACAAGTGAACAGAATTATAAGTTTGGCATCCTCAACAAGTTAGACGTAGAATTACCATACAAACCAGTAATTCTACTCCTAGATATATACGGTGAAGAATTGAAAATAGGGACTCAAATATCTTCGTGTACATGCATATTCATAGCAGCACCATTCACAATGGCATAAAGGTAAAAACAGCCTAAATGTTGATCAAGAGATGATGGATAAAGAAATTGTCATATATCCATACAATGGAAAGTTATTCAGCCCTAAAAAGAATTTTGGAGTGATATACTCAAACAGGTTAAAACTTGGATGGACCTCAAAAATCTTATTCTAATTGGAAAAAAACAGACATAGAATGTCACCAATTGTATGATTTCACGTATATGAAATATTCAGAATAGAATAGTCGAGACACAGAGACAGAAGACAGATTAAAGTTTTTGAGGGATTTGTGGACAGGGTGATTGGCAATTAACTGATAAATGGGTATGAGAACTCCTTTTAGGGTGATGAAAACTGTTTTGGAACTAGATAGAGGAGGTAGTTGCAGTACACTGTGAATGTACTAAGTGTCACTGAATGGTCCACTTTGAAATGGTTAACTTCATGTTATAAACATTTCACTTCAATTAAGAAACAGTAACAAATATTTGAATGAAATTCAAAGAGAAATTCACAAAATGTAAAATATCATAAATATGAAACAAACACAAGCGCAGACTAACAAAACATTGGAAATCAGAGCGCTGCCCAAAGATCGTTGAGTGAAATTTAGCAATCCTACTTAGGTTCTCTGTGCCCTGGCGGAGTGTGTGAATCTTACTCTCCTCAAGAATTTCCGAGGCGTTCGGACCAACGTTGTAAAAGTGTCATCAGATCCTGCATCTATGGAGGGTTCAGAGTAACAGCTAACTTTTACTGAGCACTACTTTGTTTGGGACACTGTCTTAAGGAATTGGCATATAAAGTCTCATTTAATCTTCTCAATTATGTTCTAAATTAGTTGCTCTCATTCACCCCATTTTAAATATGAGGCTATCAGGGCAGAGAGAAGTTAAACAGCCTGTTGGTCCTGCAACTATAGATCGAGAGCTCCAGATCTGGCACTTGGACCACTCAATTCCTCTGCCTCTGTGGAACATTCCTATTACTGGTTCCAGGACCCACGCTACACAAGACACACAGGCAAAACACGTGGTACCCCTTCGCTTTCCACTGAACGCTCACTCAATATCATGAGGGAGTATACAAAAATCCTATCGTTTTTGTTTGATTTCTCAATGTCTGCAAGCTTCAAAAACTGGTCATTTCTCCGTCCTCTTGGCCATTTCACTTTTGAGGAGCCAGCAAAAATTCACTTTTGACCCTGAGTTTTTGTTTGGGCTTAGCATCTGAATACTTGTATCGCTGCAAATACACAGCACTGGTCATTTTGTGTATTTAGAGAAAACTGAAAAATAATAGGAACACAGATATTTTAAAATGGGAAATTAAGATTTCCACTTGGAAACCTAAATTAGGTGTACATTAGTGAGTGTCTTAGTGTTGATCAGGATGTGATAACAAACTCTCACAAACTGGGTGACTTATCACCTTATAACCAACAAACATGTCTTTCTGCCGGTTCTGGAAGCTGGGAGGTCCCAGATCAAGGCACCAGCAGCTTCAGCGTTTGGTGAGGGCTGCTTCCTGGTTCATATATGGCCGTCGTCTCACATTGTGGAAGGAAGGGATACAGATGAGGGTTCTGGGACTTCCTACATAAAGGCATGAATTCCATTCACAATGGGTCCACCTCCATGATCTAATCACTTTCTAATACCGTCACACTGGGAGTGACTATTTCAACATATGAATTTGGGGACTGCGCAAAAATTCAGACCATAGCAGTAAGTGGCAGTGTGTTCCTGGTATGACCTGGGCTTTCTAGTTTCAAATTCAAAACAGATGTCAACGTGTCTATTTGAGAGTCGTTTGTTTCATGGGAAGGTAGCACACGTAAATCTACATTATGTTTTGTTTGTTTGTTTTTTGTTTTTTCCAGGTGAAATCTTAGTTATAACTATTGAGGTAGAATATTTCTGGATAAAAGCTATTGCCTAGGATAAAGTGAGCTTTCTTCGTTTCTAGGTAGGCTATTAGTTTGCTATGCTTCTGCAACATTACCACAACCCGGGTGGCTGATGACAACATAAATTCATACCCTTAGAGTTCTGAAGGCCAGAAGTCTGAGATCAAGGTTTCGGCAGGACCCTGCTTCTCCTGGGGGCTCTAGGGGAGCGTTCTTCTTTGCCTCTCCTGCTTCTGGTGGCTCCAAGTGTTCCTTGGCTTGTGGCAACCTCACTGCTGCTCTGCCTCTGTCTCTGCGTGGCCTTCTCTTCTCTGTCCCAAATCTTCCTCCCCCTTTCTTTTCAAAGACACTCATCACTGATTTAGGTCCTGATCAGATAGTCCAGGATGACCACATCTCAAGGTCCTTACCTTAATTACACCTGCAGAGAGCTTTTTTCTAAATAAGGTCCTTCTTTGCACATTTATAAGTTCTGGGGGTTGGGACGTGGACACATCCCTTTGGGGGCCTGCACCCTACCCTGCAGGTGGTGACTGAGTTTAGAAAACAGCTGGGTGTGCTCTTAGGCCACTGCTTCCTCCCAGCTACTAGGCCAGCACGTCCTCTGAGGGGGCTGCACACCCTGCCCGCAGGCTCAGGGAAGCCACCTCAGAGGACGCCTCAGGAAATGAGGCTGTTTCCAAACAGTTGTGTCAGTGCGATTTTCTGAAACCACATTCTGGTTTCAGCTTTATATATGTTAAAACCCTGGATTTACAACCCAGGAATAACTCTGGAGTGTCCAAGACTCACAGGATATGAACTGAGTCCTGCAACCACAAGGTGCCTTGCAGTCACGCACTCTGTGTCCCATGGCAGATGCCACCTCTGACAACCAGAAGATGAGGGTCACTGGGGCTTTTGAGAAGGAACAACTACCAGGACAGAAAGTCTTAAAGATGAAGTCCTCCCTTGTTCCCACAAGAACATCACCCTCACTCCCACAGATGTGCACTCATGTGTGTATGTGGACAGTGGACCCGTGGCCATGCTCAGGCAATTCATATGATAGAGAAGGTGTGAGTTAGTTCTCTCTCATCCCACGTTCAAAAATATCATTCTATTATCTTCACCACATTTACTTTCTAGCGTCTTCCAGAGCCCCCCCGCCCCGCTCGGTGGTGAGCCTCAAGTGTCACCATCAGCTGGGAAGGCTTCTCTTTTCCCTTGTTTTAATTTCTCCCCTTAAATCTCTGCTCTTGGGGGTGACTTTGCTTTTATATTAAGAGGAGGGATAGGACGCTGATCACAGCCCTTGATTTTATGTCAGGACCACGTGTGCACCTGTCCCAGCCACAAGATGCCATTCAATGAACTAGAGACAGAGTTGGGGTGCAGGAGGAAATGGATTTGGTTGTGAGTATGTGTCAGTAGCTTTCGAATGTCTGTATACCCCCTCCTCTATGCACGCACCCGGCTGGCTCCAAATGTCTCTCACTGAGGCCGGCATCACCTGTTTTCTTTATTAACTACCTACCATCCTGGCAGCTGCTCTGGGCGCCGCTGTGCGTGCTGCATGGGAGCCCATGAAGCTCTTCCATCCCGGCCACGAGGGTTTTTGTTCCCTCTCAGGGTGTGATTTAGCATCCAGGCTGTGATTTAATGCTAATGCCACTAACGTCAGAGACGGCCATCCTGGAAATGAATGAGGAATTCGGAGAACAGCTCCAAGATTTCCCCGGGTGGCGCTGAGATGAGTGGATTGGCTGGAAGCCGAGGGGCCCGCTCGGTGTCGTTTGGGGAAGAATATCTTCCGACACTACCCAGGAACCCCCTAAAAGTCTAGGCGCTCTCAAAAGTGCTGTGAAATATCTTAGTGATCACCACGACTCCTGGCTGCAAGATTGGAGGAGAAGGGGAAATATGATTGATGTATTATTACCCAGCCCACACTCAGCCGCAATTATTAGATAATCTCTGAAAAGTGGACTTCCAGGGTAGAAATTAAACACCGGCGAACAGCTGTTGAAGGAAAATTGGTTTCTTATTGGATTTCTTTTTCTTTTAATGCCGATGCTGCTTGGCTGGCCCCACTCCTGGTTGGTATTAAAGTTCTCCTATGAATGCTGGACCAGAAGGGATTGGTACCCAGCGTTAGCATCAACTCCGATTTGCACGCAGACCGCAGTGCACCCGTGTTTGCTTGGTACCAGGCCCGGGGTTGGCTTGACTGGGGAAAATATTTCATTTACATGCTTGTGTTTAAAAAGGTAGCCATTCTGAGTGATGGAAACATGTACTGGCTGTTCCTAACAGTCCCGGTATAATATCCGGTAGATTGCCCTATTGGGAATGAATCAGGTGCTGGAAAGCTGACAAAATGCTGGAGCACATGATCCTGTATTTACAGTACACTATCTCATTTTTAATAGAACTTGTCCAGGAAAGTCTTCCAAACAAGTTTCAATCGGCTGGCCTCCTTCTTGCAGCTGTGGGGATTAATATTCTGAACAGATCTATAATTTTAGGTCTCCAGTGCAATTTTACTAAGTCACTGCACCCTTCCTCCTCGTCCCCTCCCCCGTGCTCCATGGGGAGCTCTACGCTGTCTCTTGTCTCCCTTCCTCCAAGTCTCTCCCACCCACATGCCCTTAAATTACTCCTCCTGTCCAAATAGAATTTGGTGAAGGATTTCTCAATATCTGCGACCCAGCCATGCTCCGGCTCCTGGCCAGCTTAAGCTGACTTGGAAGAGGTAAGATATGCACATGAATTTTTCCTGAAGCACATAACAGCTTAAGATGTCTTAGGTTTTTCTTTAGATGGTTTTATTTACTTATTTTTTTTTCTTAGTTTTGGGGAAGTGGTGAGAATCTCAAGATTGTGGGAATTTCTAACTTGCAGATGGTGAGTCTTTTCTGTGGTTAACGTCGTGACGGTAATAACGAGAATGCTGATACTAATAACGACAGCCTTTTTATGTCGGAAAATGCATAAAAATAAAGATAAACAAGGAATGGAGAATGAAAACATGGTGAGTATCAGGGACAAGGCTCAGAGAACTCCCAGATAAAATGGAGCAATTTACAAAACATTTATGGGGGCTTTTAAGAACTGTGAATTTGTCAAGTGTTATGAAGCAGCAAGCAGCAGGCAATAGAGGGAATGTCTTCAGGAAAAAAAGGGGCCTGGTACTCGCCAAAAATCTGTGCAGGAGTTCTTCCTAATGCCTCCCCACCTCTTAGCAATACAGGCACAGATTTGGACGCTCTTCCTCTTCTACAGCGAGCAGGGTAATTGAACGAGCTGTTTAGAATTATGAAATGTCTTTGAAATTTTCAAGTATCCTTTTTCCTGCAAATAGCGCATGGAATAACTCAGGTCTTATTCTTTTTTTTTTTCCCTCCCCTAGGCACTGTCCCCACCGTGCTATTATCTTGAATGTGATTTACTTCAGCTCTTCCAAACAGTCAACTGTCTGAACAATACAAGGATGCGGCCAGCACCCAAACAGACCACACTCCTCCGAAGTAGGAGGGCAATCATCACTCACCAGTGACTCCTAATGTCGAAAATGTATGCGATTCGGACCATGGCACCCGATCTAGGTAAACTGAACAGCACCGCGAACTCACAGCATAGTGAACAATCCGCTCGGCAGTCGGAGACAAGCACATTTGCAATTTTTCTGAGATTTGTCAGAATTGGAATGACTCCATCCACGGAAGGTAATGGATGTGAAAATGGGAAATAGAGCCATGAGAACGGAAGGCCGCCTTCTTTCCTCTGTTCCCGTGCCTGTGGGGTTTACGCTGTAATTCAGGAAGATGTGCCAAGGAAAGGTGCTGCTCTCACCAGCCTGGGTCCAGGGCTCTGGGCCACCATTGACGTGTCGGTGCACACCAACGGCGTCCCCGGGGAGCTTTACCTGGCACTGCCAGAGCAGAGCAGCTCTGCTGCAAATCCATGCTAACTCGGAAAGCTCTTGATGACCCAGAGCAGTTGGCTCTGCTGTCCTCTACCTTGCACTGTCCAGAGGACTTGGGATGGTAGGTACATGTGTATCCGCATGTGCCCACACTTGGGGCTGTCCATACAGTGTATCCACATGTGCCCACACTTGGGGCTGTCCATACAGTGTATCCACATGTGCCCACACTTGGGGCTGTCCATACAGTGTATCCACATGTGCTCACACTTGGGGCTGTACACACACTTGTATCCACATGTGCCCACACTTGGGGCTGTACACACACTTGTATCCACATGTGCCCACACTTGGGGCTGTACACACACGTATATCGTCATATGCCCACACTTGGGGCTATACACACACTTGTATCCACATGTGCTCACACTTGAGGCTGTCCATACATATATATTGTCATATGCCCACACTTGGGGCTATACACACACTTGTATCCACATGTGCCCACACTTGAGGCTGTCCATACAGTGTATCCACATGTGCCCACACTTGGGGCTGTCCATACAGTGTATCCACATGTGCCCACACTTGGGGCTGTCCATACAGTGTATCCACATGTGCCCACACTTGGGGCTGTCCATACAGTGTATCCACATGTGCCCACACTTGGGGCTGTCCACACACGTGTATCTGTATATGCCCACACTTGGGACTGCAGATGGTAACACATCAAGTGACCTGCAAGGGACCCGGACAGAGGATAGTGCAGTTCTGCGTTCTCATTTCTGACACTCTTTCTTCTTATTTCAGAATGACTTCATTTGTGTGAAACAGTCTAATGTCAGTGCGGTTCTTTTGTGACACCTGGTGTGTTATTGTCACATTGTCATCACGATCGATTGGGAAAAAGCCCTGCAGCTATTTAAAAAATTCTGTTAAGAGGTTCCCTTTCCATTGATTCTAATTCCCCTACACTTACAAGATCATTTCTCATGAGTGAGATGCTCCTGTGCCTGTCCCACCTTGACAGGGGGTGGGTGAAGGCCTCTGAGGTCTCAGTGGTCACCCAGGCCTGCCCCATGCTTTTATCTGTGGTATCAGCCATTTATTACCGCCAGGTCTCCGGCTTCGTCCCCTGCTGGCTTGGCATCTCTGGATTACATACACGGCCTTAAAATTTTCAGGTCAATTTTTGATTGAAGGGATGATTATTTATGTGCTCGTCTTTGAGAATGGCATTTCCTTTAACTGGGGCCTGCAGAAACTTCGGAGTGGTCTTCCAGCCTGGCTTGGTGCAGGCCCTCCATCCGCAGGCTTGGATTTTTCAGGGTCTCAGGGTTGGTCTGGCTCAAGAACACTGACTCGTGTTTGCACATCTCAGAGGAGACTGACACGGGAAACCAGAGTGCCAGTTCATTAATTTACAGTGAGTAATATAAGTGTCAAGTGGACCAGATGTTGGCTTCATCCTGACCAACACATTCTCTCCCTGTAGGCAAGCTACTTGGGAAGTCAAACAATCAGAAGGATGCTTGGGGAACAGGCAGTCAGAACAAGAGCATGGAGTTTGATGATTCCAACGTCCAGCCACACGGTAAGATACACCTGTCAGGCAGGGCAGGCGCTGGGCTCGGGAGCAGAGAACCTGCTCCCAGGGTTGGTACTTAGGTGGGCTTTGCAGCAGTTTTCCCACATAACTGTCCTTTCTGGCGTTTCCATTTTAGGCCTGCATCTTATCATGCTAAAGGGCCTTCCCCTCGCCCTGAGATGTGTTTGACTAGCCTGCTTTTAATTCATGCTGGATGTGAAGGCGGTCCATCTCATTGATGGAGTTTTGTTTTGTTTAGCTCTGATCATGCTGTGTTGATTGTGTAGCTTAATTCTCAGAGACAAAACCGATTTCCAGGTTCTTAAAGAGCACTCCTGCATGGCCTCCAGGGTGCCACGCCACCCCCTGCAGCTGCACGAGCTCCTTCTCATTCTTTATTCCTTTATGTGCTCCCTGTGATTAACCTGGCTGCTACTCCTGTGTCCATGGCTTGGGTCTGCCTCAGCCACCTCCGGCCCCCAACATCCCCACATCTTTCTCATCAGAGGGTGGTGGCACCTTTTGCTGCTCATGGTCCAGCATTGTCACAAGGATCAGATGGCAAACAAAGCACAGCGCTGTGAAGTCTGTGCAGAGAGAAGGGATTCTAATTTCTTTTCTTAAAAAAAAAAATGGCTGTTGGGCTTGATTTTCTTCGTTTCAGATTGTCTGGTGGGACCCAAGAGAAAGGTGGAAAATCACTTTAAAACAACTTCGACTGCAAACCTGTTTCCATGAAGTTCCTCTAGACTTTTGTTATGTTAGTAAATCTCCCCACATAATCTCATTTGGCATAATCTCATCTTTCACTTTGGTACAAGTGCTTTAAGATTTGATCACAGATCTCTTTTTCACAGATATCCTATTCACTAGCACCCTAATGTACACAAATGCTATTTGGTTAAGAGATACTAGCCACAAAATAAAAAATATATCTAAGAATTATCTGATATGACTTTGCAAATGCCTATCAACCAGCAAAGCGTTGCAATCAACCAGCAATACACAGTTGTTTAGTAATGCAGATCATTGCCAGCTTCACTCTTGTTAATTCGTGGCTCAGGTCCTTAGACTTTGACTTCATCTCCTGTTTTGGGAAGCTTTGCTGAACTTTAACCCGGGCTCTGTATCCACCAGTGCATTGCCTTGAAGCCTGTTTTGGTTTACCCAGCCCTCAATGGGCGTCCACCTGCTTACCGCTCCTCGGAATACCAGCCTTCACAGAAACTGCACCAGGAGATAATTAGTCACGCTAACAACCTCGGAAAGCACTGACGAGGCTGTTCAGACCCCTCATTGGAAACCGGAACAGGAGCTGTTGCTCTATAATTAGTGTATCACGCATAACTCCAAGCTGCTCACCTTCTGATACCTGGCTGCCCTCACCTTGTCTGCATCCCAACGCACAATGGAAGTGAGCGCCTGGCCTGCCATGGGTGTACAGGGTGTGTGGTGCAATATTTTGTGAGCATCATGTACCTGCAACTCTCATTAATTAAAAAGACAGCTGGTACCCTAAAAAAAAGAGGCACAGTTCATTTAATGACAGGTATTTTAAATGTGTATGCTAATTTCAGGTTTTTCCTTTCATCCCTCGGAAACACAGACGCGGAAGGAGGCTGCTGGAAGGAAGTGTGTGAGATGAGCTTATTTGTGAGTGAGCAGGAGGGAAGGGGTGGTGAACTTTCCTCCCAGGACGAGACATGTACCTGCACTTCTCAGCCATGAGTGTCGGGAACCAGTCCTGGAGAAGCATGACAAATCGCTTCCCTGTGAAGGTGCATACCCTTTTCCTTTAGGAACAGTTGCATCCTATTCTCTGCTATAGAAAACCATCAAAGTCTTTTTTGACATCTCTGACATGAAATAGTGAAGACAGTGCAGAAAGATGCTGCCTGGTCCCTAATGACCTTGTGTGGAGAGGGGAACAGAAACAGCTCATTAGAGTGATTTAATGTGGTATTTTGTTAAAACTAAATCAAAATAATCTATGGAATGTGGCTGAGATTCATCTGAACTTGAAATGCACAGGACTACGCTTTATCTCTTTGTTTTCATTTTGCAACTAAATGGAATTCTAAATTTGAAATACTACAGAACAGGATGCTTTCCAAATCAAAATAAAATTCTTTTTTTTTTTTTTTCCAAAACAGGCTCACAATCTTGGGATAACTGCATAGCAGGAAATAAACAAGACTTGGCTCTATATTTGAAGCTGCAGTACAAACAGAACCTAAAAGACAGACAGAAAGAAAAGGATACACAGACATGTATGCATGACATGGGGGAGGGGAGAAGACTATGTCAGAAAGAATACCCAGAAAAATAGTGCAGGAATGCTCACAAACCCAAATTAGCTGCAGCTTCAATGCAGTTAACTATTGTTTCCCTTTGGAAAGAATTTTATTATTCTGTTTTCCTCATCTCTTCTGAAAGAACGAGCTTTGAGCAGCATCTGCAAATTGCTGGTAGGGAAATCCTTGATCTTTACCCCTATTGAGATTGTCAAAAGATACCAAAAGCTGGAATCTGTGCTTTATAAAGTTAATGTTTTCTGGAAATTGCAGCAATACAGAAAGCAGCCTTTGCTCTGCTTTCAACAGTGTTTGAGAGGATTCTGAAACTCTCTGCAGGCGAGGAAGAAGCCACCAAACTGACCGTTTCAAATCTGTATTCTAAGTTATTTCTGCTGTTGGTGTGAACCCTGGGACAGAACGGGTGTGTACTCATTTGAACCTTCGCTCAATGGACAGCTCTAGGTGTGTAAGGGGGTTGGTGGTGGCTGTGCAGAGGAAGACACATTTCAGATTTGGTTTCTCCAAGGTTTCACGAGTTGTTGGTTGCATTCCATCTAAATTATAATCCCCAAACGTGTTTAATCGAGAGCTGCACAACAGTGCAAGGTGGTGGATGTGAATGTTGAATAGAGCCCAACCTATACATTTTGGGGCCTTCCTAGGGCCTGGATTTTAACTGAGCATTATCAGTGTGACTAATTTCTCACTGTTAATTAAATGTTATAATGAGTCTTCAATACTTTTAAAACCAGAAGAGAAGTATTCTGCGACAAAACTATATATATGTTTAAAAAACAAAAGAATTCCATCTTTCTGTTGACACTTGCTCCACACCTTTGTGGGGCATTTTCTAAAAGAGAAGAAAATAACAACAAAACGTCTCATGTTTCTCAAAAGCTAAGTTGCCTTTACACACCTGTAAAAAAGCAGGGCTGAAAATTGATGAGTAAATTGAGGAACATATTTAAATACACACATATTTTAAGATGACCACAATTAATGAAATGTAAGGCTTATTGCCTTATGTTTGTGTTTAACACTGTGTCTAACTAGGGGCATCTCCAGCTTTACTAAACATTTGCAGACAGCCGTGTTCATGCACAGGTAACTGCTGGTCTCAGAACAGTGCCCCTGAGCCACCTGGAGCAAGGTCTTACTCGGTGGATTCAAGGTCACGGCTTATCATAGATGCCCTGCTGATGTACATCTTACAGATCATCCTAGGGTGGAAGGGAAAGAATGTCTCGAAATTTCAGAGGGACCACTGGAAATCAGCCACTTGGGAGTTTGGGTTGAATTGACTGCTTCTTCAATGAACCAACTACCATACATCCAGCTTACAGCTGTTAGATGGTGAGGAGTAAACATGTCCGTTCCTGGGGTCCTCATTCCACACCATGCCAGCCTTGATTGTGCTTGTGCACTCAGGAAAGAAAGGCCATGGCTATTTCTTAAGAGTGGCCCATCTTCTGATGACAGTGCAGGTTCTGATCTGGACCTGGTGAACTGCACTGATGAGCAATCCTGCTGGGCATGGGAAGGGTAGGGATCTTAATGCAAGCAGCTTGCTCATCTCTGGCGACATCCTCCAGGACGTGGAAGAAAGAAACGAGAGTGCGGCAGCCCGGGATCCCCTCCGGCCCTTTGCACTGCTGTCTTCTAGTCTGTGTGCATCCGGGTGGCCATCAGGTTGACCCATTCAGTATGCAGTCAATCTTTTTTCATTGGTGTGATTTTACAGGATATGACAGGAAAACCGAAATGGCTCCAGCTTGGGTCCTAAGGTAGGATCTATGATAATTGTTTACAATGAAACTGTGGGACCTTTGATTTTGAACGTGCATGATGTTAGAAATGAAAAGGGGCTGGGCGCGGTGGCTCACGCCTGTTATCCCAACACTTTAGGAGGCCGAGGTGGGAAGATCACGAGGTCAGGAGATGGAGACCATCCTGGCTAACATGGTGAAACCCCGTCTCTACTAAAAATACAAAAAATTAGCCAGACGCAGTGGTGGGCGCCTGTAGTCCCAGCTACTTGGGAGGCTGAGGCAGGAGAATGACGTGAACCCGGGAGGCGGAGCTTGCAGTGAGCTGAGATCGCACCACTCACTCCAGCCTGGGCGACAGAGCGAGACTCCGTCTCAAAATAAATAAATAAATAAATAGAAATAAAAAATAAAAATAAAAATGTGAAAAGATAGGGGGATGCAACAGAGGAAAGAAGGGGCTGTAGAGAAAACATTCCCTGTTGGATTGGCTCGTCTTTTTTTAAATGACAGTCACCAATCTTGAGGTTACAGTGATTTTTTTCATCTTTAGGCTTTCACGTGATTTTCAAGGACAAGTTAATTTCCAACTTTTCAGTCCTTGCATCCATCACATATGACTCTGCCTGCCAGGGTTTTAACAGCAGGGCATGATAGTAATAAAAACGACAGCAACGACGGCTACAACGAATAACTCCTTTATTCATCCCTGTTTGTGAAGTCCTCGCTCCACGGCAGGCTCTGTTCTAGGCACAGGGAACCCAAAAGGAAACAAGCAGGTAAAAGCTCCTTTCCTTGTGGAGCTTGTGTTCTCGTGGAGTAGATAACTGACAAATCAGCTTCTACTAGTGCTATGGCCTGGCGTCCAGTACCGGCCATGTCCCCGGACACCTCTTCAATCAAGGTGTCTTTAATCCACTGATGAAGGTGTGTCCCCTATTTAGCAGATGAGGACACTGACATTTAGAGAGGCGAGGGCCAGTCCCCGGGTCACACAGGTGGAGTGTGGAGCTCTGTTGTTCTGACTTCAGGTTGCATGCCTTTATAACTGTTTCTGGAAGGGAGTCGTCTGGTGTCCCTTGGTTTCTCTGTGCTTCAGTTTTTTTTTTTTTTTTTTTTTTTGAGACGCAGTCTTGCACTATTGCCAGAGCTGGAGTGCAAGTGTGCGATCTCGGCTCACTGCAACCTCTGCCTCCCAGGTTCAAGCAATTCTCCTGCCTCAGCCTCCCAAATAGCTGGGATTACAGGTGCCCGCCACCACACTCAGCTACTTTTTTTTTTTTTTTTTTTTGTATTTTTAGTAGAGATGGGGTGCCACTATGTTGGCCAGGCTTGTCTCAAACTCCTGACCTCATGATCCGCCTACCTCGGCCTCCCAAAGTGCTGGGATTACAGGCGTGAGCCACTGCACCCGGCCTGTCTGTGCTCTTATGAGTGGGTGTTCACATTCCTGTCCTGGTGTCCTTATTGCTCCCCTCCCTCTCAAGCAATGTCTGAAGCAGGTGGCCCTGGCATTCACTTATTTGCTTCCCTCCTGAACTTGCCCCATGAGCCCAGGATTGCAGTGGCCGTTCCTGGTGTCTTTATTGCTCCCCTCCTTCTCAAGCAATGTCTAAAGCAGGTGGCCCCGGCATTGGCTTCTTTGATTCCCTCCTGAAACTTCCCCATGAACGCGGGATTGCAGTGGCCGTTGCACTCTAAAATGGAAATGTTCTTGGCCCGCTCCTGAGGTATTCACAGAGTGGGAAGGAAGCAAGACAGATAAGTAAACAACAGCACAGCTAAGTGATCAGAGCTAAAATGGGCATGTGCACACTGCTATGGAAACCCAAATGAAGGTGTTTTCATTATCTTAATTACCCTGGCTCCCTAATTCGATTATGCACTATTGGCGGCAGGTGCCACATTTTTTACTTGTTTTTCCCCAAGTGCCTAGGATAGAATTTATACCCAGTCAGTGCTCAAAAATATTTGTGAATTGATTAAACAACCTTGGCAAGTCAGACTTTCTTTTTCTTGCCTTTACTTCTTCTCCCAGTTTGATGCTCTCAAAAATTATCCTTGATGCTTCTTTCTTCGTATTTTTTTTTGCCTTAGTGATGAATATTATTTCCATGAGTTCAATTGTGTTGCCAAGGTTTTCTAACATTTGGCTAAATTTCAAAAACTAAGCCATTCAGATCAAAACACTGCAAAATTGATCAGCTAAGGGGGATTTTTACTCTCTACCTCATAAACCTAGCCAGGGCCACCACAATTGTTGTTCAGATTGTTTGGTGGCCAAGAGCCTGGTGGAGACTGAGGTCTGTATGGAGTTCTGCCAGTATGATCCTGCATCCCAGAATGGGGACTGCACTTTGAAATTAGAGTGTTTTAATCTAATTTTCCCAAAGATGCTATGTGGACTATTGGTTACCCCACACTTACAGCTTTGTAACTTAGTATAAATAAACTGGACTGTGAAACACAAGAAGAATTGAAGTACTGTCATCAGGCTACTGTAGGCATCTGCTATTACGGCAACCAGCCCCACACATGGACTGTGACTACCACCCAACACCGTATACGTTACTTTGGTAACGTGAATTTCTAGACACTTCCCCAAAACAAAATCTTTAAGGACAGAGTCTAGACATGGTGCGTTTTTATGTAATTGCTGAATAATTCTTAAGCATCTCATTGATTGAGAATCTTGTTGTCTTCCAAGAAGATAGGTTGTCCACAGTAGACTTTCAGGAGAAGAATCATTAAATGGGATGTTGGGAAAAGATGATCTGGAACTGAAGGAAGGTTTGATAGAGACAAAGAGAAACATAAACATGGTGGATGTTCTGGCATGAAGCAAAGGGATTTTAATGTGGGGGCTTAGTATTGAGATAAGAGACAGGAAAAGTTTTCACATATCTGGTGAGTTGAAAGAAGGGTGATATTGAAATATTGTGAAATGAGGATTATTTACTAGATAATTTTCAATTCCACAGAGCCACAAAAATTTTAGCGTGATGAGAATTTTCTTTAACTTGATATGTTAGACTCTTTCTCATCAAAGTGCTACTTGTAATTTTCCCAGCATCAAGGGCATTTTCAGTCATCTCAGAGCAAGAATTCTTATTACAATATTGAAAGGATTTTCATTGCTCCAGCAATGAAATCCTCTGAACTTCCCATGAGGTTCAAGGACACCTGCCACCTTCTAGAACCAACACAAGTATTCTTACCTGGCCAGGAACAACTAACTGTGATCGGCAGGGTCAGAGAATTGCATGGGGCCATAGAGGTGTTTTCAGGTGGAACACATGGCCATCTGAGGGCTGGCAAGTGGTGAAGTCAGAGTGGTCCCCAGTATGAGTCTGCAGAAGAGCTCAACAGGAGCCCCTGTGCTCCCAGGCCCCCTCTGCTCTTAGAAGAGCCTCCATGATGGCCTGGATGCTTCTTCCTCTTCATCCACTTTCTTCCAGCTTGATCTGGGACACCTCCTTGGGGCTCCTCAACTTTGTTTCAGCTGGTCACCAGCAGCCCATGCAGGCACAGAGCAAGTAGCAACCAGAAGCTTTTTGACTCTAAGGGGTAGGGAGTTTGAAAATGTTTTTCCTGCTTCAAGAAACTTTTCTTAAAAGATGAATTCACTTATTACTTCTGGTGTCCAATCTCCTGCTGATTCCAGGCTCCTCAAAAGTTTAGAAATGAATTGCAAGTCAAATGCAATGCTCCTAAAATTGGACTTCTGTGTGTGTGTGTATAATTGTGCAGGTGTGTGTGTGTGTGTGACCTGAGACAAAGCTTTCCAGGTGGAGTTTACAAATGGTGATGACTTCCTGCATCCTTCAGCCTGGGTTTGCATGTTCCTCTATCTGAAACATCCCAGCATTCTGCGTTTCTCCAAAGCTGTGAGCAAATCCTTGCAAGACGGTTCTTGAGGGGCGTGTGCATGGGGTGTGATCGGCCCTCCGCATTTTGATATTTGCATCATCCATGCTGGGAAGCTGTTCAAAATATTACATTTTAAAATTATGTTCTCTTTTTTGTAGTTGTGGTTTTTAGGTGGGAATTTCCCCCAAAGAAACGGTTTTGAGAAGCTTATTTTAAATTCTGTAATTGTAAACCAGTGCTTTAAAACACTTATGATGAAGAATATCTGACTGCCTGGATTTTCATGGCTGGAAACATGAGCTCCCATAAGTCAAACATGCCCGCTGTGGCACAGGAAGATGAGGGCAAGTCCCCACGGGATGTGAGCTCTTTGTCCACATCATCCCTCATCCCCATTGTGTCCCCATCACTAAAGGTGCTCCTTTGTGCTTAACCAATTACCAGTGAGATTTTTCAGGAGCCTAGAATCTTCTGTATGACCATAACCTTAAACCTTCAGATAATTTTTTATTCCTGGTTAATATCTTCAGCAAAAAGAACAATTCCTTAACTGTCTCTACTTGCCTGGTCATGAGAACACAAAGCCTGTGACGTGGCTGTTTCCCTCCTCTGCTTCATCCTGTGATCCTGGGCCTTGAGTTCCCGTACCTTTGCATTTTAGGTGATTGGCTGTTTGGCCTTGGTTAATGATGCATGGTTGCCACCATGGAAATGGCCAGATTAACACCTATGTGGTTATTAAAGGTTCAGCAACACTGCATGGATACCTTAAAATGGAGAAAATGGAGAATGCCCTCTCTCTCTCTCTCTCTCTCTCCCTCTCTCTCTCTCTCTCTGTGTTTTAAGAACCAAAAGGCAAATTACAAATTTTTTAAACTTTATTTTGGTTCAGAGGTACACATGCAGGTTCCTTACATGGGTAAACCCATGTCATGGGGGGTTGTTGTACAGATTATTTCATCAGCCAGGTACCTAGGATCCAGTAGTTATTTTATTTTATTTTTTTTTGATGCTCTCCCTCCTCCCACCTTACACCCTCAAGTTCGTCCCAGTGTCTGTTGTTCCCCTCTTTGTGTCCACGTATTCTCATTGTTTAGCTCCCACTTATAAGTGAAAATATGCAGTATTTGGTTTTCTGTTTCTGCGTTAGTTTGCTAAGGCCTCCAGCTCCATCCACGTTCCTGCAAATGACATGATCTCAGAGAACGCCTTTTCAATGTCAGGCTCATTCTTAATTCAACAACTCAGTATGTGCCTTTGAAAATCTGAAATTTATTTAACTTTCCTTTAAAAGAAGACCATCATGAATGTCACTTTTTGACAGTATCTTAAAAATCAACTTAAAGTGATAGAAACAAAGTGAAATGAAATATATTTCTATTAAATGGTGTTCAGTAGTATGTGCTTTAAAAACTAAGGTACCTTAAAACAGCATCACCAAAAATATACACATTACGATGCCTTGATTTCTAACTTCAGATCGTAATATTCTAATTTCACATTATTATGTTGAAATCAAGACTATAAACATTGTTAATTATGACTTCATGTCAAGCCCACACACATTAATTCAGTGTTTGATGTCATTTCTCGTATATGGCATACATTCGTATCTAGAAGAGTTTCCAGCTACATGTTTATCTCTATTTCAGAATGTGAGAATAGACACCTGAGTATACTGGTAAGACAGACAGACACCTCAGTCAATACTGGGCTATCTGTGTATCTAATAGTTCTTATTAGGGCCCTGTTTAACCTTACTTTATGGTACTGCTGAAGGAATATTGCACAAAGCTCACTGCTGTGGGGCAAGAAAAGAAACCAGTAGGTGGGTAAGTTCCTGTGGGCCCCTGAGCCATTGCTAAACAATAACTATGTTGATGATGCTAGTAACAATAATTATAGCCACCGATATTTCTTAGAAATGGCAGGCATGATGTGATATGTGTTATATGCATTACCTTGTTTAACTATTATGACAACCAGATGAAGTAGCACATATTATTGTTCTCTCTTTATAGAGAAGTTAACTAATCAGAATGTAGGTTCAACGAAAGCAGGGATTTCTGTGTGTGTTGACCACTGGTCTTTGGACTGGGCATTCCAAAATCAAGTCGTTATTCAGTTTTGAAGAGTAGGCATTCCAACCCACACCTCCATATGGATTTCCATCTCAGGTGGTCTGACTGGAAACCCTGGAGCTGAGGTGCTTCTCATCTCATCCCATAGGCGGCCTTTCCACCCACAGCCAGGAGAGTCTCTGCTGCCTTTCTCTAATGATGGCAGTTGCCTCTTGTCAACCTTGACCCCAGAGTATTAATGACTGGATTGTAGTTTTCTTCCCTGGGGATTAGGAACCTACAGTCCTTCTCACTTCCATTTCTACTAAGTAGAAAAAAAAGCAAGCCGAATATAATAACTACAGCTCGTATTTATTGAGTATTACAAAACAGATATCACACAGTGACTCTATTATATACATTAGGAAATTTAATATCTTCAACAACTAATTGGCCCTCTTACTGCTTCTTTGAGGTCATCATTATTCTCCATATAGAAGTCAGTAAATTGTGGGTGGGAGGTAAGGAGATTCCAGAGCCAGTAATTGACCAGAGCTTGTATTCAACAGTTAAGCATGCACTGTCCTACAATATATTTTCTTCCAATGCAGTGTTTTACCCACCCAAGTGGCTGATACTGGGTTTAAATAGCTATTTTTCCATGTTCTGATGATACAATTTTATCTGAACCTTATTTCCTAGTTTAAGGAATAATGGGGTGTGAGGAACAAAAATCCATCTGAGTGTTGACTGTCCTTCAAATCCCATTCTGCTTTCCAAAAATCAGATGCAGAAACCATATTTGTGTACGTAATTGCTCCCAATTTCTTTGAAACTAAAATTGAATAGAAAATACTAATCCAGGATAATAATAATGATGGTTAAAAATATAGTGCTTTCTCTCTGCTATGTACTGCTTTAATTGCTTTACAGATGGTTAAGTCAAACCAACTCATGAGAAGTGCCTTAGTGCCAACATTTTTGCTTTTACAGATAAAGACATTAAGGTAGAGGGAGGTTAATTGATTTGTAGAAGGTACCATTCTCATCAGTGGCATTGGAGTTGGGGACTTGCACCTGCTACCTCTGGCTCAGGGGGCCATGATTTAAGTAGTACATGTTTCTGCCTTCGAATGACTCTGCAATAGAAGCTCCCATGGCTTAAACAGAGATGAAGAACAAGTAGGGCTCAGAATTTTCAGGCAGCTTTACATCTAGATTAAAAGTTCATTTCCTCCCTTTCTCCCTCCCTTCTGATAGCTGCTTCGGTCACTGTGCTAGGCTTCAGCAGGAACAAGATGATCATAGCTCAGCAGGAGTCCTGAAGAAGCCTCACGTTGGGGTCTAGTGAATACTCACACAACAGCAGAGGTGGCCAGTGATAGCGATTTGCGCAGATATTTTTAGAACAAGGGATGGGGATGTGTTCTTTGTCACACTCCCTTCTATTCCAGAAAGAGGCCTCCACTTGGGGGTGAACTGCACTCACCATGCATGCATTTCTTTGGGGTCAACTGGGAACCTATATTCCCTTCCCTGGCACTTCCACCTGTGCGTGGCTGACTCAGTCTAGGACCTGTCTTCTCCATGGCTTTAAACAAGGACTCAGAGATTTGCGTCATTTTCATTCTCTTGTGGCAGAAGATAAGAGTTTTCAGAACCTGATAAAGTTAGGAGTTGCCAGCAATCATGTTTTCTGTCTGGTCAATGCATTTGCTGAAAAGGAGAGCCACACAGATTGTCAGAGAGGAGCAGAGTCGCAAGATCATGTTGGTGGCATGAGTTCCTGATTGAAAGCCTACCTGAGATGCAGCCAGATTCAAACCCTCGGTATCCACCTCCGCCTTCCAGCCCTGAATCCTTGCAGTTAATTTTCATTTTTGCTTACTCTAGTGCATGTGGGATATGTGTTCCTTCCAACCCAAATAGCCCTAATTCTGCTAATATAAGTTTTTACCTAACAGAAAAAATTCCTAGTTCTTATTTTAGTTTATTTGGCTTCTAAGAATAAAATGTCCAATATATCTCATATTAATTCTGCTCTTACTGACTGGCAATTAGAAACCATATTCTAGCTCAGTCATGCCACCTTCTGAATGCCTTCCAGGTGAAGTTCTGCAGTAAGAAAATCTTGCAGGTCGATCTAAGAAGTTGAATGATTATCAGGATTTATTTTCACTAAAGAGACTTTACTTCTGGGCATAGAAAGGGGTTAGGAAGAGAATCTGGCAGCTCAAATTTAGGATTGTCAGCTATGGATAAATATAAATTGATATGTTTGTCACCCTTTTAGAGGGAATATGTACCATTCAAATCTTAAATTTAGTAGAAGTGTTTAACATTTTCCATGCGCTCATTTAAATATTTATACAAATTCTGTTCCACATACACCACCAAATTATAATATTTATAGGTAAAAGATGGCTCAAATTACTTTTGAAGCAGTACATTAATTTAAACTTGAATGTGCAGTTACAATTCAACATTTTCTAGAGCAAAAATTGAAAGTATAATAAAATGATACATTTTAATTATAACTCAAAAAAGCATCGTGATGGCAATGCTTGATAACGATTCAAGTCTATTTTAGAGATATACAAGTACAAGCCATGCAAACATATTTAAACACATCTTTCCTACTATATATAAGATGTTAAGTAGTTTGCAGTATGTAAACACTATCAACCACAGTGTACGCAGTGTAATTAGGCTACAGAAACGAACATTTAACAGAATATCTTAATTTATGCTTGAGAAAGGCAAGATGAAAACAAAAATCAGACGAACACCAGATTTCTTTGCCTTTTCTTTGAAATAGATGTCAATATTTGTCAAAGTACAAATTGGGCCACCATAGTAAGGAGATATTGCCTTCAGGGCATGGGGAATTCCAGAGGTCCAGGGTAGGGTGAGGAAAATAAAGGAAGGACATCTTTGTTTTCTGTTCCTCATGGAACAGACAGCATTGGGGCTTGGTGTAAGCTAAACCTTAGCCTACATAAATTATTGCAAAACGTTTTGTTATCTACCTCTCTTTCTCCTTCCCTGATTTCTTCTTCTTCTTTTCAAGTCCTGTAGTTGTTGATTCAAATTCTAAAATCAGGAAAATCTTTCTGATTTGGTGAGTATTGATGAGCTTTTTTTTATTTTTATTTTTATAGTTTCTGTCAATTTCAGTGCTGCCATTTTATAATTTTTCTACCACTATGGAGGCCAAATGGAAAAGCAGACAGTTCATCTGTAACCATAATAATTTGACCTTAGTGTGGAATATTAACAACTTGGCTGTTATGAGCCTTGGGTGGACTTTTGTTGCACTAGTCGACTCACCTTCTCATCTCCATCAGGTTTTCCTGCAGGTAACCATGACAGCACATCTTAGTTTTCATAATTAGGGAGGCTGGACAGTATCATTTTTGAAGAACAAATCATAGAGGCTGGGGTAGAGCAGCCCCTTCCCCTGACCCAGAACACCAATTGGCCTGGTGATCCATCTTCTGTTGATTGAGAAGTTAATTCACCATAGTTCCTAAAGGTTTGGGAAGCTTATGGACCATACCATCTGCAAGGTATTCAATGGATGGCCCAATAATTCACTAACATCTGTGATTTAGTGGGTGTTTGAAATGCAACATCTATGGGGTTTTTAACTAAAGCCACACTAAGTCTGTTTTATTCATTAGGTGAACTCCAGAACCTGTTTGTTAAATTCATTTTTGTGTAATCATGACCAGACTTAAACTTGGGATTAATGTGAAATAAGCACTTTTTTTGACAGTAGGGATATTTTTCAGTCTATATTATCAAATTTTCCCCTAGTAGGGGAGCATTTTATGTGTCTCTTGAGTGTCCTACAAACTCCCACTCTTAATGGTGTGCTCATGGTGAAATTGATGTGTTATTGCACTGGTGCTCCATGTGCTATTATAATGTTTTAGGGCTGTAAACCATTTTTAAGCTGGTGTGTGTGTGAGACACAGAAAGAAAAAGAGAGAGAGAGAGAAAGTGACAGAGAACTCCTAAGTCCAACTAGGGTAATATAGCCCTACTAATTATATTGATCTAATTAATCTAATTAAATTGCAGCTAGATATAATTTTGTGTATGTCATTTGTCCACATTAACATTATGTAAACCTATTCTGCCTGTCCATGCATTTTATATGTAGTATTTTCTTTAGCACCTCAAGGACTTTGGGTATTAGAACAGGGTAGAATTCATTTCAACAGCTTAGTAAAACAGGATACTGAAAGACTAGAAGAATTTGAAAGATGAGCAACAAAAGAAAGCACACTTCTGTTAAGCAAAACATTTTGGATATTTGAAAGTGTAACTATGTTCAGGGAGAAAAAAAACAGTTTCTCACCCCTATTTCTCCCTCACATGCTTTTTTTTTTTTTTTTTTTTTTTTTTGCTTTTGGCATCAATATTAGGATAGTCCTTTGTTTTATTGTTGATGAAGGGTATAGAATACATCAAACACACACACACACAATTATGTTTTAAATTGTCTGCGGTAATATCTAGAACATTTGAATATTTTAAATAAAACTTTAAAAAATTAGGATGCTTAATTATGGAAAAAATGACTGATGGAAATAATATCAAAGTCAATAAAATATTACAAACTTGACAATAATTGTTAACTGATAGGGGAATTACAATATATTAGACAATATTCTCAGAGTAGATATTAATCTACTCAGGGTAACCCCATGAGACAGGTATTGATGTTTTTCTTATTTCACTGAGGCACAGACTATTTAACTTGCAAAAGTCTAGGCTGTCACGAAGCTGTAGAACTGAAATTCGAACCCAGGCAGTCTGACTTCAAAGTCCAAATCTGAGCTCTTAAGCATAAAGCTATGCAGCCTCAAAACAAAACCAAGCCTGTTCTTTAAGCCCAGAATTCCATAGCATTGAGACACTCTGCAAGTTTTCTTTTTAATTTTTTTTTTTTTTTTTTAAGACCGAGTCTCTGCTGCCCAGGCTGGAGTGCAGTGGCACTATCTTGGTTCACTGCAACTTCCGCCTCCTAGGTTCTAGCAATTGTTCTGCCTCAGCCTTCTGAGTAGCAGAGATCACAGGCATGTGCCACCATGCCCAGTTAATTTTTGTAGTTTTAGTAGAGACAGGGTTTCACCATGTTGGCTAGGCTGGTCTCAAACTCCTGACCTTAGATGCCTCAGCCTCCCAAAGCTCTGAGATTACAGGTGTGAGTCAACATGCCTGGCTGCAAGTTTTCTTTAAATAAATTCCAATAGAAAATAAGCCTATGTAGTGCATGCCTCTAGGAAGTGTCCTAACCTGAAAATTTAAAGTGTTTTAAGGATGACTTACGGTGGCAGAGATTAGCAAGCAGAGCATGGATAAGGGATTTTTTTTTTAATACTGTGACTTGGAAAACAGATGTTATTTCAAATTCTTATGAGTATAGAAATTACCTGGTAACTGTGAATGCATGGGAATGTTGGGAGATGGTGAGTATCAGCCCTGGGAACTGTAAGAAAAGTCGGGCAAATATGGAAGTGTGGACATTTCCGCTAGATACATGACTACGGGAACAAATGATGCAGGGTACCCAAGGCAGCCCTGCAAATCAGTGCCTCAAGGAATGAAATAGCCTCAAGGGCAGTTAACGGAAGGCAGGAACTCCATAATCCACCCAGGAAGGAAAAGGGATGGAACAGTTTAGGCTGCAAAACCGACAGAAAAAACATTTCATTTGAAGTCTCGTTTTTCTTTGCTGATGGAAGACAAGGGAATCGGAGAGGCTCAGCTCTCACAGGGCTGCCATAAACAGAGACACACCGATGATGTTTCAGCTATCTACGGCTGCGTAACAAACCACCCACAACCTAGTGACTACCAACAACAACAATATTTGCTCACAAATACGATGGCCTCCTGCTCTGGGCTGTTCTCAGCTGACCCAGGCTGGACTTGTTCCTGCTTAAGCAGTGGGTTGGTGGATCTGGTGGAGGCGGGCAGATTTGTGGGGACGTCGATCATGTGGTGGTCAGCTGATTTTCATTGAGGGTGACGGGAGGACTGGGCCACCACCTCTCCTCATCCTGCAGGCTAGCCCAGCAGGGGTCCCGTGACACGGGGCTCAGGGGCGCTAGAGAGATGCGACACTGCTCTTGAGTGAGGCTTGCAGATGGTGCATCATCTCTGCCACAGTCTCTGGATCCAAGCAAGTCACTGTGTGGAAGATTCCAGGCATTTGAAAATGACTTCACTTTCGATAGGAGTTGCTACCCAGTCTTGCAACAGTTTTGGTTATCCATTCACTATAAACAAGGAGGCAGAAGCACCAGCAGCTGGATTTTCCTGATGCAAAGAGGTTTTTCCTCAGCGGAAGACGTGCTTCAGCTGAACAACAAATCAGTCCGTTGAACATTCTTTCTGTTGAAAAAGATGATGGAACTCTGTGACGTTTGCTTCTTCAGTATCCTTTCTTCTGATATGAAGAATCCTGGTGTTGAGAATTCCTTCTGATTTTACCTTGGGGGTACTAGCCTTCCCCAGTCTCTCGTTTTTATTATTAATAGAATGCATTGATTCCGCCCTCTTGTTCCAAAAGTGGGCACATTTCCCATGCTTGATAATAAAGCTTGGCACTCCCATAGTCATAGGGCCCAAGGTGGGTAAATCGGAATCAATGCTAGGATGCTGGATGAAGAGTACTTTCTGCTGAGTTTGCTAAGAATGGTAGACAACAAACTTCATGTCGGGAGGGGGGGCCTACCTGAGAAGGAAGAATCAAGAAAGAAATCAGGTCCTCCCCAGGTGGTGTATCTGGACCTAAAGTTCTTTTTTTTTTTTTTTTTTTCCCAATTATACTTTATGTTCTGGGATACATATGCAGAACGGGCAGGTGTGCTAAACAAGCATACACGTGCCATGGTGGTTTGCTGCACCCATCAACCGGTCATCTACATCAGATATGTTATCCGTCCCCTAGCCCCCTGCCCGTTGACAGGCCCCAGTGTGTGATGGTCCCCTCCCTGTGTCCGTGTGTTCTCATTGTTGAGTTCTTAATGTGCCTCCTGACATTTTCTGTGACAGGAGCCACTAAGTTCCTTCTGTATGTTCAGTTCAATTCAATTTCAGTTTCTGTCACTTGCAGATAAGAGTCCTAATGTAAGATAAGATAAGGAGGTAGATTAGATGAAGGTATAAATATAAAAGGATTCATATGAAACAAGAAAATAAAATTAAGGCAAACAATGATAATGAAGTTTAATACAGAAAAGATCAGAATTTAAATATATCGTTAGTATATGAAGAAACACCTCAGGATGAAGAATAAAAGAACAAACAAGATAAATAAAAAAGAGAGGCAACAATGAATAAGGCAGAAGCAGCAATCAGGAACATAACTGTGGGAAAATGAGTTAAAGTAAGCTCTGATGCCTTAAAGATGCTTTTTGTTCCTAGTGCAAATTACTGAGAATTTGAGTTTTGAAAACAAAGAAGAAAAGGGTGGAGTTGAAGAAAGAGAAGAAGAAAATAATGCAAAAGTCTAGATAGAAAAACAACAATCACCAAGACCATCCCTACTAAAGCATTACCTACTAAATGAAGGGAAGGCAGGGCTACCCTCCACACATTAAATCCTAGGAGAGGAGAGCACCACATCTCTGGGACTCAGAGCTGGTGTACAAGAAGTGGCCAGAGAAAGGAAATACTGCTATGTAGTAACTGGATGCCTAGCAAAGTTGTTCCATTGATAAGATTATAGGAGGAAGGAATTACATAAACTTATCTCCCACCATTTTCCTTGTAAAAAAGTAACCTTGAGAATTACACAGAAAATTATGGTGAATTTTAAAAGAAGCAGGAATGAAACAAGGGGTAGAAAGGTTTATGGCAAGCAATGGGACCACACAGACATGTAACTGTAGAACAATTGTTATAGTCATAAATACTTTTCAAAACAAAACTAGATAATCGTAACTCAAAAAGACATGATGCATATTGATGTTCGCATAATTGTGAAATTTTAAAAAAGGGTCTAAAAACCCAAAATAATTTCAATCTAAAAAGGGAGGAAGTGAGAAATGATTATCAGAGGAATATTCTTTGACTGCTAAATTCTCCAGTGGACTAATCAGTAATTATTTACTTCTTGAGGTTGATAAATATGATACATTTTGGCAATAAAGCAAATCAGTTTCAGAAATAAAAACAAGATTTGTAAACATCAAATCTCCAAAGTGCCAAATGAAGAATTGAAAAAATCGTTCAAACATCTCTAAGATAGAAAATAAAGGACAATAAAGCTGGTTGGAAACAAATTTATTTACGACAAACGTATCAATAATGACATTAACTATAGAAGTGTTTACTGTTGCATGAAAAGATATGGATGACCAGACCAGCTCAAGATATAAAATCGAAAAGTATTTATTCAAGTCACTGAGTCTTGCACCAGAGAGATTCGCGGTGAGCTTGCTCTAGGTGTGTGTTACAGCAGGAAACAGAGCAAACAGCAATCTCTGCATGCTTGGATCATACATTTTAGGGGGTTGAAGAAACAACAAACATCATAAATATCTAAAACATGAAAAAATGCTAGAAAGTGATAAGTGATATGAAGAAAAATAAGGCAGAAAACAAGGGGAGGGGGTGAGTAGAGAGGAGGTGTAATCTGAATTAGGAGGGGCTGGGAAGTTGTCACTGTGAAGCTGTCATTTGAGCAAGACTTGAAGGTGACGGAGTGGTGAGATCAGTGGGAAAAGTGGTCCAGGTGGAGGAGTGGCCTGTTCAAAGGCCCTGGGGAAGGATGGCGCTTGGCAGCCATGGGGCTAGTGTGGACGGCAGAGTCGCAGGAGCTGAAGTCTCAGATGGGGTAGGGCCTAATTTACAATGAGGCTTGTCTTTATTCTAAGTGAAATGGGAGAACCAGGGCAATGCAAGCGGGGCAGTGCCATGGCCTGGCATACTTTTTAGTGCAGTGTTCTGGCTGCTAAGAAGCGAGGGGGCTTTGAGGAAGATTTGGTTGCATTACAGGTGAGTCATATTCTAGGTATAGTATTTTAGTAGAGTATGTATTAGTTTCTTGTGGCTGCCATAAATATTTGCTATAGAGTGAGTGGCTTGAAATAATACAAGTCTGTTCTCTCGCAGTTCTGGAGGCTGGAAGTCTGAAGCCAAGTTGTTGGCAGGATTGACTCCATCTGGAGCTCTGAGAGAGAATCTGTTCTGGCTTCTCTCCTAATTTCTGCTGGTTATTGGCCTATTGGCTTCTGTGGCTTGTGACTACATCATTCCAATCCCAGGGTCCATCCTTCCATGGCCATCTTCCCTCTGTGTGCTCTACGCATCTCTGTGTCCAGATCTCCCTCTCCTTTCACTTAGAAGTCATTGGAACAGTGACAACCCTAATTGAGCACAACTTCAACTTAACTGGATCACATCTGCAAGACCCTATTTCCAAAGAAGGTCTTATTCATAGATACCAGGGGTTAGGACATGGAGATTATCTTTTGGGGAGACAAATTCAACCCAATGCAAAGCATAGGGATTTTTTGTGAATGAATGAAATGTGAGATGTTAGAGAACGAGAGAAGGCAAAGGGGACTTTAGGTTGTGGTTCAGTCTGGCAGAACTATGGAGGTATGCAATTGCCATGGACTGAGATGGTGGTGACCACAGGAACAGCCCATAGGAGGATCTAGAGGGGGTTTTGTTTGCTTTTCCACTTCCATATGGCTGGCTATTGGATACCACAGTGGAGATGTTGAGTAGGCAGTGGTCTACAATAAATGAATGGTCACAATATGAGAAAGCAGAGGTTTATAGACACAGAAGGAAAGTAGCAGTGGGGTAGAATAATATGCACTTTTTTTTTTTTTGCTTTATATAAAGAAGTAAACATTCAAAGTAATTGTTAAGTATGTACTGAATTCTGTTTTCTTAAGATAGAATCCACCTTTTTTTTCCAGTGCCCATGGAATATTTACCAACATTGGCCAAATTACAAAATCTCAATAAATTTCAAAAAACAAGAAATAGAAAACATGTCAGTGATATAAACAAACACTTGCTCTATTAAATATCAACAATAGGCTGAGGCGGGTGGATCACGAGGTCAGGAGTTCAAGACCAGCTTGGCCAACATGGTGAAACCCCGTCTCTACTAAAAATACAAAAATTAGCCTGGCATGGTGGCAGGAACCTGTAATCTTAGTTACTTGGGAGGCTAAGGCAGGAGAATCTCTGGAATCTGGGAGGCAGAGGTTGCAGTGAGCCAAGATCGCGCCATTGCACTCCAGCCTGAGCAACAAGAGCAAAACTCCATCTTAAATATATATATATTTATTTATATATATATCAACAATAACTAGTAGAACATTTAAAGATCAGAAGAATCCTGCATACCCTTCTTAATGTGAAAAAAATGTGTAACTTCATCTATTAAAAGAGAAATGCAAATTTAAACTACATGCAGATTCATTTCTCCTCGTTAGATTGTATGTCTAAGATACACAACCCAAAGTTTAAGAACATACTCGTGGAAAAGCAAACATTCACATGTATATAGAATGTATAGAGATACATTCTATATAGAGATTCACATGTATATAGAATGTATAGAGATGTATAGAGATGTATACAGATAATTTGTCAATACCTAACAAAGTTACATATACCTTTACCCTTGAGCCCAACAGAACTGTCTCAAAGAATCTAAGTCAAAGGTATACCTCCACAAACATGAACAAACTTAAATGCAAGGAAATACAATTCTGTAAATAAAATATCAGGAGCAACCCCAATATCTGGAAATGGTGGCTGGCTCAATAAAGTATGATTTTACTCCACTATAGGGGATTGGCAGCTTCAAAAGCATGAGCAGGATCTCTTTATACTCATTTCCTCATACAGATATGAAGTGAAAAAGGCAACATACAAATCACTGAGTATATTATGCTATCTTTGTGTGAGAAAACAGCAAAAATAAGATGGGGATGGAAATGAAGTTTTTAAATATAATATTGATTTATGTATCATATAAATGTTTGAATATAATTAAAAAGGAAAACAGAGCAAATTTAAATAAGAAAGAGGTTGAAACAAATAATCCTAAGGGCATATTCAATTGAACTATTTCAAGTGGCATTTGAACATAAAACTCTACTGCAAAATGCCACTGGGAAATGTTCTTAAAAATAAGGCAATCACAACCAAGTAGTCTTAATTTTTACTCAGTAACTTTATGTTTAGTCATAATGTTGGTATGGTGAACTTTAAATAATTTACACATATTAAATAATAAAGAAAACATTAATATTATGAGCAATATATGTGTGCTTGTGCAGATTATCTGCCTGTCTACCCCTTACCAATTAGACCTGTGAGCATTGATACCCCAACAGCAATGAGCACCTCTTGTACCCAGATTATGGTTACTAACACCATTCCCTATTGAAAAGAACCAAAGTTTCTTGAATAGTTAATTCAAGATCTAAGGCAGGTAAAGTAGAAGGCGAGCCTGGGAATCTTGTGCCAGAAAGTGAGGAAGTGCTTGCGGACTAATGGAGGAGTCACAGACATGTAATGGGCCAGCCCAAAGAGATTCTTATTAACCATATTTGGGAAAATTTAAGCAATAAGAAGAATAATTAGTTTAATTTAAAAATATAGAATATATGAAATCCATGTGTCTAAAGATACTCAGAATATATGTGTATATTCTCTTTCTCTCTATGTATATATCTACATATACACATATTTTCAATGTATACATCTACATATACACATACTCTTTCTCTCTATGTATATCTATCTATACACACACATAGAGAGGGAGGGGGTAGAGGGAGGGAGAGAGAGGAAGATATTTCAATCAATTGCCACCACTGACAGTGACTCTTACAACATTTTATAATTCCAGTTGAAATAATGTATTTAGGCAAGGATCATAATTAGATGCTAGTGCCATAAATTACCCGTCACACCATGACAGATTATTTTCTAACTGAAAAAAGGAACCTTGACAAATAACTAAACTTTGCATCACTAAAAGTTGAACACGTGACATCACGTTCCTCCTTGTGTATTAGAATATGAGATGTCTCAACACCTATGATGTATTCTCGCCAAAAATGTTGAACCTAAATCCAAACAAGCCTTTACACCTAATTTTTGAGTGTATAGAGAATACATGGGATAGAAACACATGTTAAAAACATCTTTAGATAAATACAGAATATAACACTTTCTTAACTAAACCAGAATATGAAACATTGTGTGAGACTTACCACTAAAAAATACATCATGAAGGAAAATAGAGAGTTCAGGACCTGTTCTAGATTGAAAAGACTAAAGGGACATATCTAATTATATCCAATACAAAACCTTAGTTGGAACGTAAAGTATTTGAAAAGCTTATAGGACATCATTAGTACAACAGAGGGAATTTGAATATAAACCCTATATTTTATGGTATTAGGAATTATTGCTCATTTTATTAGGTATGAATTGCTCCTATATTGGAATAGAGCCCCTTTTTAGGAGTTGCATGCTTAAGTGTTTGTTGATGAAGCCACATTATGCTTGGAAAATGCAAAATATTCACTTGTCAGTTAAGTTGGTGTGTATATATGTGTTTATTTTACCATTCTTTCATTTAGTGCTTAAAAGATTTTTTACTATAAATATTTTTAAAAAGTAACATGACATACAAGTTTATTAGTGAACAAGATGTCTCATGGAAAATGAACAGTGTGCTTGGAAAATATAAATTCCTAAAATTAGTTCAGGAGAAGTGAAAAGGCATGAAAGGTAAATAACTGGGTAAGACCTTTACAATATTTGTGAAGGACTTACCCCTCAAATTGCTTTTGGTTTATCACAAAGAAAGGAAAAATATAATGAATTATAAATGATCATAGAGCAATTCCAAGTGATGAAAATATTTTAAATTTATTTTATAAAGATTTTATACTCTGATATCAAACCCATCAATTATAGCAGGAATTAAAAAGAAAGACAAAAAGAAAAAAAGTCTAAAAATATAAATATAGAAATCCTAAATGGAATGTTAGAAAATTAATTACAGGCATAGTTAATATTAAAAAATAAATAATCTAATTTATCACCTTCCTATGGAAGCCACATCTGGGTTCAGACATAATTCTTCACATTCTGGCTTTATCACCTACCAGATACTGAGCCTACTTAATTTGGAAAAAAAAAACATAAAAAAGTGTATTTTTGTCCTCGAATTAAATGAAATATACAGCAGTTAGCACTTTGTCTGCCAGGGATAAACAAATGTTGTTTACAATTACTAGTATCTTAAGGGAGAAAAAACATATAATACTTTGAAAAATGTCCAAAAGATATTAATACAGTGTAATAACCTTACCAATTAAAATTAGAACTCTGTGTAGCCTAAGAGTAAGAAGATACTGGGAAAAGAATATCTATTTCCAACTAAAAAACATCATTGTACTCAGTGTGCAATATATTTGATTAAAAAGCCAAGAATTAAAAGAATGTGCAAGAAAAGGAATAAGATATTTTCATTTTTATTACTATTTAATATTTTCCAGGAAATTCTAGCCATAGTAACAAGATAAGAAAATTAAAGAATATGCCATTGGAAAAATAAGGGAGATATTCATTATTTTTCCATGACTGTTTACCTAGAATATCCCAGGGAATGAAGTTCATACCTTATAATTAACCATTTTTTTCCCCGAATCTCTGCTTTCATAAAGCATTTTCCAGTATGTTTCCCTTGGATTGTTATTTCTCTGAAATAAATCACACATTTAAAAAGTAGCTCAATAGTCAAATTCATGTGAGACTAAATTCAATGGCCTATTCTTGAAGTTTCTCAATGCAAACTCGTTTATTCAACATTCTTTGAAGTTCTATATCAAGATGAGTAGAAAGCTCTAAATAATGTACTTAGATTATTTGCTTAATCAACAAATATTTAATATCTTCAGTGTGCTATTTGCTACAGTGACTGCCTTGCAAAGCTTATGGTTTAGCTCACGAGAGACAGAACGTAATCCCATAATGATATAAACAAAGGTGAAATAGCAACTGTGATGAGGTCAAGAGGCATGCAGGGACTGTGACAGCTTCTCCAGAACAGACAAAAACTGCAAGCATTTCACGTTCAAACAACAGTCTGTGCCAAGGACCTTCGGTAAGCAGGAGCATGGTGAGAGTCTGCCACACCAGGGAGTGTGCAGAGAGTGAGAACACGCTGAAGGCAAAGGCGGAGAGGGATTTCAGGTGACTTCAGGGAAATGGCCTCTTAATTCTAAGAGCAATGGGAAACAATTAGAACCATTTAAACCTGAGGCTGGAAGAATAAGTTTACATGTTTAAAGGGCTACTGTTTTCAATTGAAAATGAATTGATAATAAGAAAAAAGAAAGGAGATACAAAAAAGTATGCTAACGGACACTTAGGCAAGAGAAAAATTAGACAAGACTGTGATGTGGAACTGCAGGAATCATATCAGGAAATATCAAAGACATTTTAGATATGATCAGAGAAAGGAGGTTTGGGTACAAATAGGTCTGTAGCTTGAAACCAGTGACATAACAAAAGCAAAATATCTCCGTGTCTATTTGCCCCTATCTTCTCTGCCAAGGAGCATTCTCAAACTGAAAAGGGTAAAAATGAACATTGCTTCAGGGTAGCTGAAACCAGGCTTCAAGGCAACCTGGTGCAAGAATGGATAAAGAGCACCTGGCAACTCTAAATAGTTCGACTCCTGGTTTATATATGCCTGTGTATCAAGGAAACTTAAGTAAGAGATGAACTGCATGTGGACCCACCCTGGAGGGAGGTCTGGCAAGTGGAAGGGGCTGCAAGGGAGAGAATAGGCAAATATCTGACTTTCAGAAGGAGTAATAGGGAAGGTAAGATTTATGAAACAAGGATTGGTGAACTTGGTTTCAATCCCGAAAATAATTCTGCAATGAATTTTAAAGCATCTGTAAATACACAGGAGAAGGTTTCATTGCAGGAAGCCACAGGAAGTTTGTGGAGAACTAACGATGTCTGATTAAATTCAGTCCCTCTGTTGAAGGGATTGTTAAGCTGAAAGAACAAGCACATTCAGCGGAGGGCCTGCCATCCACGCCAGGAGACCATTTAGGAAGACTGTGGGTGTCCTGGATGTCAGCACGGGGAGACTGCAACCGCTTCCCAGGAAATGTGCTACATCGGGTGACGCCTGAATGAACGGTTTGTGGCAGAGATGAAAAAGCATCCCACAGTCTCCCTCCTGCTCCTCTTTCTTTTTTTAAAAACTAACTTTTAAAATTTGTGTGAGTACATGGTAGGTGTGTATATTTACAGGTACATGAGATGTTTTGATACAGGCATGCAATGTGAAGTAAGCACATCATGGAGAACGGGGTATTCATCTCCTCAAGCTTTTATCCTTTGAGTTACAAACAATCCAACTAGGTTTCTTAAGTTATTTTAAAATATACAATGAAGTTATTTTTGATTATAGTCACCCTGTCGTGCTATTAAATAATAGGCTTTATTCATTAGTCATTCTTTTTTTTTTTTTTTTTTTGATACAGAGTCTTGCTCTGTTGCCCAGGCTGGAGTGCAGTCGTGCGATCTCGGCTCACTGCAAACTTCGCCTGCTGGATTCAAGCTATTCTTGTGCTTCAGCCTCCCGAGTAGCTCGGATTACAGGCATGCGCCATCATGCTTGGCTAAGTTTTGTATTTGTAGTAGAGATGGGGTTTCACCATGTTGGCCAAGCTGGTCTTGAACTCCTGACCTCAAGTGATCCACCTGCCTTGGCCTCCTAAAGTGTTGGGATTACAGGTGTGAGCCACCATACCTGGCAGGTTTTATTCATTCTTTATATATATTTTTTGTACCCATTTACCATCCTCACCTATTCACACAACCCCACTTCCTAATACCCTCCCCAGTGTCTGGTAACCATCCTTTTACTCTCTATGTCCATGAGTCCAATTGATTTGATTTTTAGATCTCACAAATAAGTGAGAACATGTGATATTTGTCTCTCTGTGCCTGGTTGATTTCACCTAAGACAATAGCCTGCAGTTCCATTCATGTTGTTGCAAGTGACAGGATCTCATTCTTTTTCATGACTGAATAGTACTCCACTGTGTGTATGTACCACATTTTCTTTATCCATTCATCTGTTGATGGACACTTAGGTTGCTTCTAAATCTTAGCTATTGTGAACAGAGCTGCAACAAACATGGGAGTGCAGATATCTCTTTGATAGACTGATCTCTTTTTTGAGGGGAATGTACCCAGCAGTGGGATTGCTGGATCATAGGTTAGCTCAATTTTTAGTTTTTTGAAGAACCTCCGAACTGTTCTCCACAGTGGTTGTATCAGTGAACATTCCCACAGGGTATGAGGGTTCCCTTTTCTCCACATCCTTGCCAGCACTTATTATTACCTGTCTTTTAGATAGAAGCCTCTTCTTTAACAATAGGCCCCCTGCTGCTTCGCCTTCACCCAGCTGGAGAAGGAATGTTCCCATCTCCCTCCAGTGTAGTGAAAGCATGTGATGGAGTCAGCCAGCAGAAGGTGAAAGGAAGCCATGTGAGCAAACTCACAGTCACTTCCTTAAAAAGAGTTTGCGTTTAACCTTCTCTTTCCATGCATGTGACCAGGTGAGTCAGCTTTCACCTTGCACAAGGGGTGACACAGCATGACTAGAGGAGCCCTGCATGATGGCAGGGCATCACTTCCCTCCTTTGCTGAGCTGTTCACAGCTGTCCCCCCTCATCTGAGGTTGTGCTGTCCATGGCTTCAGTTTTCTGAGGCCAACCATGGTCAGAAAATATTAAATAAAAATTCCAGAAATAAACAATTCATAAATTTTAAACTGTGCACTGTTCTGAGTAGGGTGATGAAGTCTCGCACCGTCCCGTTCTGTCCCACCTGAGACATGTCTCCTCCCTGGGTCCAGCATGTCCTCATTGTTTGGGCTCCTTGCCTGTTGGTCACTTTGCTGCTGTCTCAGTCATCAGGTTCACTGTTGTGATATCGCAGTGCTTGTGTTCAAGTAACCCTGATTTGACTTCATAATGGCCCCAAAGCACAAGAGTAGTGACACTAGCAATTCAGATATGCCAAAGAGAAGCCAAATATATGCCGAAGAGAAGTTGTTAATTTCTTACTGTACCAATTTATACATTAGATCTTATCATAGATATGTGTGTGTAGAAAAAAAAAAACATGATATACATAGAGTTCTGTACTAGCCATGGTTTCAGGCACCCACTGGAAGTCCTGGGATGCATCCTGCTTAGATATGGGGTGACTGCTGTATCTAAAGAGAGAAAAGCTCCTTTATTTGTTTGAGCTGCTAGATCACATTGTTAAGACCATTTTACTTATACATGTGCTAAGTTAGGTGGCTTAGAAACTTTCAGAAATCAGGCTTATTATACATAAGTAAATGAATACACAGATATTGAATGGATACATATATATAACATATTTATATTAACTTTTTGAGAGTTTCTTTGTGTAAGATCATAAGTTTTATCTTGTTCATGTATTTCTAATGACTTGATATAGAACTTACATCTTTAAAGGAATGCATGATATGTAATGAAATTAAGATATAAAAAAGTTCAAAAATTTGGGACAATAAGATTAATTTGATCTATTCACTTAAACAGAAGCATAAAATCTTGTTCACTGATATAAATAAAGTACATTACAAGCAAAGAAGGAAGAAATAGTACGTGACAGCAGTCACTTCAACAACAAGAGTAACAACAACAACAACAACAACAATACACATCTGAAAAAACAATCTGAAATGCAACGTGGCTAACAGGATTAGATAAGAGCATTTAATCTTTATTACTGGAAGAATCCTGTCTAGAACAATGAAGCCATGTTTTTCAGTTTGCAGTGGGCTTTACACTTCAGAATAGGTATAATTACCAAAAGCAAACGGACACATCTTGGTATATAGTCAAAGTTCTATGAAAATGGACTGAAATGTTCTAGAGACAGGGATTCCTCATTCCCCAACTAAGGAACCATCTGGAAGCTTCCTGGTGCTAAGGGATGAGGCTGATGACTGCATCAGGGATTGGGACAGGTAAGTTTAAAGTTTAAACCTATGTGGCAACCTTGGGAGTTTCATCATGAAGAACAGAGTGGAAGGAACTGTAGGGAAGAAAACCATTTGGAGTTATTATCATAATCAATGCAGCAGCAATGACAGCTTAAAGTAGTGTCTGTCCAGTAGTGTCACAGGCTGCATAGCATTGTCCTGTTATGTTATGCTGTCTAAGAAACTACCCCAAAACCTAATGGTTTGAAAACAACAACCATTTTTAATATCTCATAAAGGGGTGCTCGGCACCACTTAGTTGGCATCTAGCATAGTCCAGAGTGCCCCAGGCAGCTTTACACTCATGCCGGGCACTGTGGTGAAGAGGGCAGAGGGCGGGCTCCCCTGGGTCCATCTCACACATCCTCTGGCCTCTCCCTCAGGCCTCTCCAACAGTGTAGCCAGATTCCTTACGTATTTCCTCAGGACTCCTGAGCACCAAGGCAGGAGCTGCAGCTCACTCCCAGGACAGCCTGGACCTGGCCAAGCCTCATTCCATCTCTCCTGCTTGTAGAGACACAGGGATCTAGTGCAGATTCAGAAGGAGGGGAACTGGATGTCACTCCCAGATGAGAGGAGCAACAGAGGACTGGTGGCCATCTTTATCACAGAGGCAGGAGAATGAACACTGAGAAAAAGTTATTAGAGTCATGGGAGTAAGAATTCCAGGGACTAATGAGATACTGGTTTCAGGACAGTGTGAATTAAAAGTCACGTTTCAAGGTATTCTTGTAGAAACAGAGCAGGTGGGAGTAGACTCCTCTTTTGAGGAGCAAGATTAGTTTGTATTCTTAAAGCATTATTGGAAGTCTCAGAGGTCAATGTTTGTTCGAGTAGGAGGGGGCTTGTGGATTAGAATATTCTTACATTGAAGTCATCAAGTTAAATTCTTGCTTGCACAATTTATTATCAGTCCAAAGGTTAGTACAGCTTCCACGGCAGACAGATTACTGAGAATCCACTGCTTTGAATCAGAAAATAAGTAAGTTATGCTTCGTATTTTTAATATAAATTTGAAACACATGTATTCAGATATACTGACAATGCGTAGGATGCAATTGGTTTGATCCTGCAAGTCTTAGTGAAACATGATTGCTTCTTTACACAGTTCATGGTAGAGCTGCTCAGATAGTAGATGGAAAAATATTGCTTCTATATGTTTTCAGTTTAAACTAGGTATTTGTTATTTAACTGTTAGTATTTTGAGGTATATTAATCTTGTTTGTGTAATCACAACATTTAAGAATGCTTTCACTGTTTCGTAGAAGCCTGCTTAGAGAAATTATTTCTCTCTACTATTGATTGCATCTATGCATACACCAACATCCAATAAAAAGATACTTTATTCTAAGTGCAACAAATATCTCATCCTTATAAATTTTTGAAAAGTCTTTGATTTTCTTGGTGTAACATTGTGAATTATTTAGTCTTGTCTTGAATCCAGCATTGGAAACAGGAAACTCCAGAATACTCCTAGGGGCACTGAGATGGCCAAGCGAACAACAGCTTTCATTTTTCCCTAAAAGTTGACCCGCAACAGGGGAAAAGTCTTGCATCTGGGAAAAAAATCTGATTGGCATAGAGATATGTATGACCTTTCTCCTTTTATATAATCAAACATGGCAGCGATCCAAAGCAGTTGAAAGTAAACCTAACAGCACTTTGACTCTTTAAATTACTATTTTTAATTCAACCAAAGTTAACCTTGGTGATTATTTTCACTCCTCAAGTAAAAGATGACAGTAAGAAAAATGCTGTGAGGTGGATGTTGCTATTCCCACCATACACACAGGTAAATGCTCATTTGAAAGTTAGTTGTTCAAAGTTGTTATTTTGGAAGTGCTAGAGCTAGTATTTTAACTTGATAGCATTTGAACCTGACATGTTTGACTTCGTAAACTAAACTCTTTCTTCTACACAGAGAGTATCTTTTTATTAGGTCAGGAGGAAGGACTCTAGTTTCATTGCTATAGATTTTTTCCACATTGTATCATAATTGTGTCCTTACAGTGACGACCCTTTCCGTCTCCCAGATATCCAAACACAAAAGGTGTAAAGGAATAGTGACTTATTGGTTATGTACATATTGTCCAGTCTTGAGAGATTCAGACAAACAAGAATTAGTGATGCAAAAAGAAGTTGAATCTTTGTTGCTTTCTCCTTTCCTAACACTGAAAATGGGAACTCATGATAGAAAACCTGAAACTGCTGTCTTTTTTGGGGGACGCTCTGACTTCACTGGCTTCTTGGGTTGCAGAATAAGTCATACTATGGAAAATGGAGTCTGTACAGTCCATCTGAGAAATAGGACAAGAAGTGCAGCTGGAGCTCACAGGGGAGAAAGGCGTCTGTTCATGGCATTTTAATGTTGTAACATTAACTAAATGCATCGGTCTGATTTCATGGTTGGACTCTAAGTAGTTCTGGAAATAATGCCATAGTGAACAGTCAATGAACATTTGTTGAATTGACCTGAAAGAAAAACATTACAAATAAATGTAACTTGGGTGGTCTTATTGGTTACTGCTCAATTCATTAGATATCATAGACAATCCTTTCCCAATTACTAGTTACTTTAATAAGTACATGATGAAATAAAACTTTAAAGTAGCACTTTCAAGTCAGCAAAATCATGCCACTCCTGTTAGCTATATAAAGGAACTTGTGGAATACTAATGATCCCACTGAAAATAACTAGAAAATGCAGAAAAATACAAATAAAACAAGCTAATTGGTAACTCTACATCCTGGTCAGTATTTGTATTATCAGTTGTTTGGACTTTACCCATTCTAATATTTGTTTGCTGATATCGTGTTTGTTTATTTGCAATTCCCTAATAACATAATGCTGAGCATCATTCACATGCTTATTTGTCATTTGTACGTCTTCTTAGGTGAGATATCTGCACAGGTCTTTTGTCCATGTTTTTATTGAGTTTTATTTTTTAGTGTTAAGTTTTAAGTGTTCTTTGAATATTTTGAATGCAAATCCTTTAACACATAGGTGTTTTGCAAATGTTCTCTCCCAGTCTGTGGCTTGTCTTTACATTTTCTTAACAGTGCGTTTTGCAGTGCAAAAGTTTTCAGTTTTAGTAAGTACAAACTAACATTGTTCGTGGATTATGCTTTAGTGTTGTATCTAAATATTCATCATCAAACCCAAAGGCAGTTGTATTTTCTCCTGTTATCTTCTAGAAGTTTTATAGTTTTATGTTTTACATTTAAATCTATCTTCAATTTTGAGTTAATATTTGTGAAAGGTATAAGGTCTCTGTCTAGATTTTTTTTTCCATATGGATGTCCAGTTGGTCAAACACCATTTGTTGAAGAGACTATTCTTTCTTCATTGTTTTTTTCCCCCTTGGCCAAAGACTTGTTGACTATATTTATATTGGTCTACTTCTGGGACTCTCTATTCTGTTTCATTGATACACTTGTGTGTTCTTTCACCAGTGCCACACTGTTTTGATTACTATAGCTTTATAGTAATTTTTGAAGTTGGGTAGTGTTAGTTTGCTAACTTTTTTCTTCTTCAGGGTTGTGTTGACTTTTCTTTCTTTTCCTTGTCCATATAGGCTTTAGAATCAGTTTGTTGATATTCACAAAATAATCTGATGAAATTTTGGTTGAGATTTCACTGTATCTACATATCACATTAGGAAGAATTGACATCTTAATAGTATTGAGTCTTTCTATACACGAACATGGAATAGCTCCTGTTTATTTAGATCTTCCTTGATTTTTTTCATCAGGTTTTGTAGCTATCCTTATGTAGATTCTATACATTTTATCCTATATTTATACCTAAATATTTCATTTTTGGTGCTCACATAAATGGTATTGCATTTTAAATGTTAAATTTCAGTTGTTCATTGCTGGAATATAGGAACACAACTGAGTTTTGTGTATTAATCTGTATTCTGCAATGTTTCTATAATTGCTTATTGTTTCTGGGGCTGTCTTTTTTTAAAAAAGGAATTTCTACATAAAAAGTTATGTAATCTGTTAGCAAAGACAGTTTTATTTCATGCTTGCCAATCTGTATGCCTTTTGTTTCCTTTTATCTTATTGCATTAACTTCTACTATCATTTTGATGTTTAAAAAAGGTGATGAGATGAGATCTTTGCCTTGTTTCCACTCTTAGGGGAAAGCATCTAGTTTCTCTTCATTAAGTGTAGTGTTATCTCTAGGTTTTTGAAGATATCCTTTGTTAGGTTAAAGAAGTTCCACTGTATTCCTAATTTACTGAGAGTTTTTATCATAAAAAGGTGTCGAATTTTTTAAGTGTTTTTTATGCATGCATTGATGTGATTATGTAATTTTTCTTTCTGAGTCTGTTGATGTCATGGGTTACATTAACTGAGTCCTCAATTGTTGAAGTAGACTTGCACACCTGGAATAAATCCCTCTTAGTCATGGTGTGAAATTCTTTTTATACATCATTAGATTTGATTTGTTAATACCTTGTTCAGGATTTTTTTATTTGTGTGCATTAGCAATGTTGGTCTGTAGTTTTTCTTTCTTATAATGTCTTTATTTGATTTTTGCATTAAGCCAATGGTGACTTCACAGAATGCATTACGAAGTGCTCTGTTTCTATGTTCTGGAAAAAAATACAAAAATTTGAATCATCTTTTTAAAAAATGTTCAGTTGAATTCACCAAAACAAATCATCTGGACCTGCTGCTTTCCTTTTCAGAAGATTATTGATTTAATTTCTTTAATAGTTACAGGCCTATTTAGATGATCTATTTCTCCTTGTGTGAGCTTTGATAGCTTGTGTCTTTCAAGGAATTGATTCATTTCACCTCAGTTACTGTATTTGTAGGTATAGAGTTGTTAATAATATTCTTTTACTTTCTTCATGTTCATGGAATCAGTAGTGATGAACACTTTCATTTCTGATATTAGTAATTTACATATTCTCTCCTTTTCTTGGTTACTTTTACTTGAGGCCTAACAATTTTATTAATTCTCTGGAAATCATCTTGAATAATTACTAATTTTCTCTTAATGTTTATTTCAATGATTTCTGTTCAGAAGCTTTATTATGTATACCCTTCAACTTTGGGTTTTGTTTGGTCTTTTTTTCTAGAGTTTTCTTCTTTTTAAAAATTTATTTATTATTGATACATACTAATTGTCCATATTTATGGAATGCATGTGATATTTTGATACACACACCATACAATGTGTAATGATCAAATCAGGGTATTTAGAATGTCTGTCACTTTAAAATTGATTATTTCTTTGTGTGAGAACATTTCAAATCTTGTATCCTGGTCATTTTGAAATATATAATAAATTATTATTAACTCTAGTCCTTCTATTGTACTATCAAACACTAGAACTTATTCCTTCAATCTAACTGTAGGTTTGTACCCATTAATCAACCTCTCTTCATCCCTCCCTTCCCAGCCTTTGATAACTCTCATTCTGCTCTACCTTCATGGTGAGAACTTGGATGATTAAATTCATCTTTTCTAATACAGGCATTTAGAGCTATGCATTTCCCTCTAAGAAATACTTTAGCTTCATCTCACAAATTTTGATCTATTTTTTCCTTATTGCTTAGTTGTATAAGCTTATTTTTTGGCTCAGCATACATCTGTGCACCTGCACTTGCAAAAGATGCTTATTCTGAGTTGTTTGCAGGGGATTTGCATATGTCTGTTAGGTCAAGTTGATTGATAGTCATGTATACATTTGTAAATATCCTTTTAAGTTATTTTACATTGATCTTTCATCTGCACAGAGAGAGAAATAATTAAATCTCTGGACATGATTGTGGGTATTTCAAGTTTTTATTTAGTTCCATCAATTCTTGCTTCATTAATTTTGATTTTGTTATTATGTATATTGTTATACATTTGCAAACTATGTCTGACGAAGGACTAGAATATATGCAGAACAGTAAAAAAACCCCATCAGTAATAAAACAAAAGTAATCCAATTGGAAATGGGCAAAAGCCATGAAGAGGCATTTCATATTTTAGGATATATGGATGCAAATAGACACATGAGAAGATGCTCAGTATCACCAATTATCAGGAAGATGCAAGTTAAAACCACAATGAGATATTACGGTAAACTCAACAAAATGGTTAAAATAAAAAATGACGACACCAGGTGATGGTGAGGATGCAGAGAAACAGAGTCACTGACATTTCTGGTGGGAATGTAAAATGTTACAGCCACTTTGAAATATAGTCTGTCAGTTTCTTGTAAAACTGAACACACAATTACCATATGATCTAGCTATTGTACTCTCTGGCATCTATCCCATGGAAATGAAAGCTTACGTTAACATAAAAATACGTATGGGAATGTCTATAGTATCTTTATTTGTGACAGTGAAAAACTGGAATTGGCCCTAATGGTCTTCAGCAGGTGAATGACTAAACAAACTGTTGTACATAAAATACTACTCTGCAATAAAGGGAATCATTGTTAATATGGCTAGTCCTTTGTCAGATGTAGTTTGCAAATATGTGAATATATATGTATGTGTGTGTGTGTGCGCGTGTGCACATGCATGCGCATGTGTGTGTGTGTATAACTTGAATGAACCTCTAGGGGTTTATGTTGAGTGAAAAAAGCCAATCCCTAACAGTAACATATCCTATGATCCCATTTATAAAACACTGTAATGCCAGCATTTTATAAGTGGAGGATAGGTTGGGGAAGTGGGAGCTGGAAGAGGCTAGGTGGATGGAGTCACGAAAGAGCAAGATGGAGGTCCTTGTGGTCCTTGTGATTTGGACCTGATCAGTCTTGACAGAGATGGTGCATGGATGACCTACACAGAACTTCATTCACACTCACAAATGGGTACAAATGAAACTGTTACACTGTCAATATCCTAGTCATGATATTATGCTATGACTTTGCAAAATATTACCATTGGGAAGACTGGGTAAAGTAGACAAATAATTTCTTCATAATATTTCTTAGAACTGCACGTGAATCTACAAATATCTCAACAATATTTCAATTATAAAAAGGATTAGTCAAGATATTATTAAATGTTAAAACAATTATTTTAAATATGATTAAAAGATATTGTCCCACCATTATTTTTATTGAATTACCTATTTTTTAAAAAATAAAGAAAAAGAGAGATAAGATTTACAAATCAGCTAAAATTAACAAAGAAGAAGAAAAAATAATAAAAGTGCCTAACTCATTTTCCTAAGATGAATAAAAATATTGTTTTATTATTTTAGACAAACATGGGATGTTTGTCTATGATTGACTCCTGTAATTAGTCAAATATTGGTTTAAATGTGTTCTTTAAAAACTTGAATATAAGCACTTGTAAATTAGTCTTCCAGTAACAGATGTCTACTTCCCAAATCAACGCAGAATGTAATAGCCACCAGGTCTCTACAGAAAAATAAAGCCAAAAACAAACAAGAACCTAAGCATTAGATTGAAAACTAGAAGGAATTATAAAATGCAAATTCATAAAACGTGAGGATCAGAGTCAGATCAAATCTGAGAGTTTCGTTATGTGTTCAACAGTGCCCCTACACATGTTGAAATCCTAACCACCGGTACTTTAGAATGTGACCATATTTGGAAATAGGATCACTTCAGATGGTGTTAGTTAAATTAAAATGAGGTCAAACTGTAGTAGGATGGCTCCCTAATCCAACATGACAGATGCACTTCTATAAAGGAGCAATGGAGACACAGAGCACGCTACAGGGAGAACACACGCGAAAGTAAAGGCAAGAACTGGAATGATCTTCCCACAGACCAAGAGTCACCCAAGAGTGCTGGCAACCACCAGAAGCTGGGTGGGAGGCATGGGGCGGATTCTCCCTTACAGCCCTTGGAAGGAACCCTCCCAGTTGTCAGCCTAAGCTCAGCCTTCTGGCCTCCAGATCTCTGAGTCAATCAGTTTCTGTTGTATGTGGTGCCACTCAGTATGTGGTGCTCTGCTAGGGCAGTCCAGGAAATGAGTATATATGTAAATATTTTATGTGAAAAAATAAAGTACAATGCCTTACACTGTACTATTTTCAACGAGCACATCAAAATGAAATAATTCAGAAATACTTTAGATGTCTGGAATACAGGAGACAAAGTAGAGACCAACCAAGAGACAAACAAAACAACCAATAAACGAAAAACAAATACCCAGGAATTGTAATATTGATATCGAAAGCCAAAAGCATTAGGTATGGATAAGAATACCCATTCGTATTCTTTATTTTACCAAAAAGTAAAATGTATAAGAAGACATATTAGTTATGAACATTTATACAAGTAGTATTGCATCAAAATATGTACAGCAAAGACAAATGAGTAGGTACACAATTCTTTTCTATTTCTTCCTTCCCTTCCCTTCCTTTTTTTTTTTTTTGAGACGGAGTCTCGCTCTGTCGCCCAGGCTGGAGTGCAGTGACCGGATCTCGGCTCACTGCAAGCTCCGCCTCCCGGGTTTATGCCATTCTCCTGCCTCAGCCTCCCGAGTAGCTGGGACTACAGGCACCTGCCACTATGCCCAGCTAACTTCTGTATTTTTAGTAGAGACGGGTTTCACCATGTTGGCCAGGCTGGTCTCGAACTCCTGACCTCAGGTGATCCACCTGCCTTGGCCTCCCAAAGTGCTGGCATTAGAGGTGTGAGACACCACGCCCCGCGTAGATACACAATTCTTATGGAAGCATTTAAAAGAATACCTCTAATAACCATTTATAATAAATCATATAGATAATAAAAAAGAAGAAATGACTTAAACTATTTAATTAAACATGCTGAATCAATAGAAATATACAGAAATTTTTAGCCTAGACAGATCATAGTTTCTTTTTTGGCATCTGTGAAATATTTACAACAATCATATGTTACATGACAGAGGAGGCTCGATAAATTTCAAAATTCTGAGATAGTTCAGGCTGGTAGCTTCCTTAGTTGCCTCTGTATTGGAATTACCTGGAAAAAAATGTTTTAAGAATATTCCTGTGCAATTTCCGCCTAGGTCTTTTGTACCCATTTATTGTTTCATCTATTGGATATGTGCTTTATGGCAGGCACTGCACTAGGCGCTGAGGACGCTGCAGTAAATAGGAGAAAACCACCCTAGCTTTCATTTGCTTTCACAGAGGGCCAAATGTCGTGGAGGAAGAGAGCAGGTAACAAGATGTAAAGCAATCGGCGACTGAGGAAATTGTGGAGTGTTCTGTGAAGACCTTTGGAGGGAGGTGTATCCCCGTGCAGTGGGTTAGTTGAGAGTTGACGGTGACGCTCAGAGTCTCTAGAGAAGAAATGCGTGAGCAGGGACCACAGAGGCAGGTAGAGTGACCTCGGGAGAGCTGGAATGGGCCCACCCAAGCAGCCCGCCATGGAGGCAGAGAGAGGAGGAAATGCCGGTGAGGGAGGGGAACCAGCTGGGGAGGAGGGGAAACCGTTTGGTATAGTCTCCTGTCCTCATGGGAGCCTAGAGGAGAAAGAAAAAGGAAGAGAAAGAAGGAAAGTCCAGAAAGTGAATGTAGAATGCGGGGCAGCCTGGAGACCCCTAATGTGCCTGGCAAGAGCACTTCCGGGTTGCAGAGGCCGGAAGTCCACCCAGAACCCGCTGAAGAGTAAAGGGAAGTTTGGGGGGGCGTTGTGCATTGAGGAATTTTTATTTTTCTACATCTCTCCAGGGTAAGATTTAGATGCAAAACGTAGAAGGAAATGGTGATTGTTAAAGTAATTGAAAGCACTTGGAAATAAATAATATTCTGAATGTACTCTGGATCAAGCAGGCAGTTGAAAAGATGGTCATTGGAGTATTTGAAATATGACAATGATAATAACATCGGAGAGACATTTTCAAAAGCTGCCTACACAGTTTTCAGACTGAAGTACCTGTTTTATTTTCTTTTTATTATTTTACTTTAGAGAAAGAAAAGGATCAATATAAATGCACTAAGATTTTGTTTCAGGCTTTTAGAAGAAAAAAAAAAACACCTAAAACAACGTGGAAAAAGAGACAAAGAGGGGAAAACCCAATAAACTGAAAAATAGTAAGATGGTAGAAATGATAAATTCAAGAGTTAGTCTTTGGGAATAACTTGTGAGGAATGGAAAAGCTCAAGTTTTACAAATGCAGTTAATGATAAAATTATGAAAAAATGACTAAAAAGAAATGAATTAGATAGGTGGGAGACTTTCACATGTTACAGGAAGGCACTATGAAAAACCGTATTCTAAGCAATTATAATCTTGGTAAAAAGGAGACTTTTTTCAAAAATCAAAATTTACAAAACTGGCTGCAAAAGAAGAGAAGAAAAATACGCAACATCACTAATCATCAGAGAAATGCAAATCAAAACCGCAATGAGATACCGTTTCACAGCAGTCAGAATGGCTATTATGAAAAAACCAAAAAACAATAGACGCTGGTGATGCTGAAGGGAAAAGGAAACATTTATACAGTATTGGTGGGAATGCAAATTAGTTCAGCCTTTGTGGAAAGCAGTTTGGAGATTTCTCAAAGAACTTGAAACAGAACTACCATTTGATCCAGCAATCCCACTACTGGGTATGTACCCCAATAAATAAATACATAATTCAACTAAAAAGACATGTGCAATGTTCATTGCTTTGGTATTTGGAAAACAGTTCGTATCTTCACAAATTTGACTCCAGATACATTTGCAAAGCAAAATAAATAAATAAATAAATAAAATTAACAAATAATCAAGAGGAAATATAGGTTAATATATAAAGTAAAATAATAAATACAGAAACTGATATAGTTGACTACCCAAAAATGTAAAAGGAGATGCACGTACAAAATAAATCAAAATTGAATGAAACAAGTTGATATATTTAATAGCCACAAAGGAAAAATATTTATACTATATGAAGAAATCATGCAAGCAATTAGAAAAACCATCATAAACATAGTGGGTTAATGGAGGAAGCACATGGAAAATTTTTATAACCTACTAACAAACACATGGGGAAAGTTAAGTATAATAATAATCTAGTAAAATCTTATAAATATATCCAAATATGATAACACATTGCTGGTGAACATCTAGTAACCAGTGTTAAAGATTGCCGGACTGTTTCAATTACGTTGGAAAACAATTTAGTGACATGCATCAATATCCTTTTACTTAGCATCTTTCTACCTAGTTTTGATTAGGTTAAATTTTGACCTAATTTTGCTTTTGAAATAAATCCTAAGAAGTTACCACAAAATATGAGGAAAATTATGTGTATAATAATGCTCATAATGGCAAAACAACATTGACTACTATTTAAGTGGCGACAAGCATTGGAGAATGGGAAGTGAATGAGCACAGGACAGAATATTGTGTCCTCACTGCCCATGATGTTTACAAGGCATTTTCTATAATAGGAGGAAATTCCATTACCAAAGTTTACCTGTTGCAAGGGAACACTGGGGTTCACTTCCTTCCCTTTCTATTTCTCCCTATCTGTTTTCCACATTATCTAACGTGATCCTGGGTGACTTCTCGAACAAGAACATGCATAGTTTTGAGGAGAAAGAAAGCCAGCGCCCGAGTGTGTGTTTGTGTAGGTGAGTGTGTTCTCCAGGTCAGACGCGTCTGGTGATGGGAAGACCATTCCACCCTAAGACATGCACATCCAGTGTCAGCGACAGAGCCTGTGAGTGAGTTGTCACGAATGTTGCTTCTCAGGGAGTTAACTGGAACTAAATGTTTGGGATTATTTCTTCAGATTACAGCAATCAAGGCATCGTTCTGAGACCTGCATTGGAATACCACGCAGAGTCCTTGCTCATCCCCATGAGTGCTTTGGGTTACACTGTGATGTGTGTGCAGCTGTATATGGGCCTGTCGGGGCTGATACAGCAGTCATTCCTTCCAAGAAATCTTTGATCTGCTGAAAGGTGACTACAAAGCTGATAGCCAAGGTACCAACGCAGGGAGAGTTTCACAGTGTGGCATGTTAGAAGGGGCGGTTCCCAGGGGCTGCTTTGCTGAGTGTGTAACAGCTAATTGGGCCTGCTAGAGTCAGCAATTAGCTTGGAGCTGTTCAGAACTTCTGACAGGGCCACCTTTATCTGTAAACCAGTTCTTCATTGAACAATAACGCCGCAGCCAGTCAGGGAGACGTCCGCGCAGCGCAAAGCAGGCTGCGAGTGTCAGGGTAGACGGAGCTTTTCCCCAGGCTGTGGAATTCCGATGTCCTCTCCGCAGTGGAGCCCGGCGATCACCTGCCTCCCTCAGAGTGACACTTGGCAGGTCCTTCATGAGAGGAACATCATTTCCCTTAGTCTCAATGACAGAGCTGTTTCTCTGACTAAAGATTACTTATTGGAAAACTAAGGGTGATATTTTCTTTTCAAACAGTGAAGAGACTATAAAAAACTTCACTTCGAAAATGATCTACCAGGGTTGTTTTAATTAGAGTGAAGTTTGGGAAATAAAACTTAGAAACGTTATCTCTGGGAGGTCTAAAAATTTTCCTCGTGCTTTTGATAGTTGAGAAGGGAACGTGCTCGTCTTTGTGTCAGATCCTTAACCTCTTTTTCCATCCTTTTTGTTTGCACTTAAATTTTGAGAAAGAAAACAATGGTCCCTGTTCACAAGAACGCTTTTTCTCCTCCCTAAGAAAATAGCACTTCTACAATGTTACTTTCCTCGAACTTCATGGCTGAGCTGTGGGTTTTTAATTTATTTTTATTTTGTTTTTCTTAGGGGGGGTCGTGGATCGGCTCACCTCAAGTAGGGTGGTCTACTGGTAGAAGGCGTTATCTGGTGTTGGAGGTATGGCCGCCGTGTGGGGCCCTTTACACCTGATCTTGGAGTTCAGTGGAGGGGCACGCCCTACCTGACTTCCCAACCACCACTGCGCAGTGAGCCTTTTCAACTTTTTTAAAAAATTACTTTTTTAGAGACAGAATCTCCCTGTGTCACCCAGGCTGGAGTGGCATCGTGATAGCTCACTGCAGCCTTGATCTCCTTGATCTCCTTGACAAGCAAACCTCTTATGTCGGCCTCCCAGGTAGCTAAGACGACAATTGCACGCCACCACGCCCAGCTAACTTTTCAGTTTTTCACAGACATGTGGTCTCTCTATGTTGCCTACGCTGGTCTCGAATTCCTGGGCTCAAGCCACCCTCCTTGGCCTCCCAAAATGCTGGGCTTACAGTGATGAGCCCCTGCACCTGGCCTGTCCAGGTGAGTCTCATGTCAGCCTCACCCCATCCTTCCCTGAGAAGTACATCAAGAAGGGAGAGGCACCTCGACAGTCTGTGGATGACAGCTCTATAATTTCAGCATTATTTTAATACAATCAATGTAAGTGCCTTATGTATTTATGCAGCTTCATTTTACATGTGCTTTTCCAGATAATTGATTTGTGCTTGTCTGCTAGATTTCAATAACTTGCCTCTTTCTTTTTTTCTGTTTTTTTTTTTTTTTTTTTCTGTTTGTCCCCTCCCAGTTGTTCTCTATCCTTGATGGAAAAAAATCCAAAGTACTCCCACTGTGCTTTCTGTTCTCTGCAGCCTCTTTTTTGCAAGGAAGCCCTGTCGTGCACGGGAAGGCCAGACGGATGAGATTCTGTCTGGCCCCTCTAGCTAAGCTGTTCCGCACGGCGAGTGTATGGGAACGAGGCTGCTTTGAGCTAACTTTGCCAACGCTCTGCTGGTGAGGTGAGCCAGGGCTGAGCCCCTGATGGTGTTCAGGGATCTCCTTCAAGAACATAAAAGGGAGCTGACTGATGAGGTCTGTGCATCTGTTCACTCTCTCCCACCACAGCTCCTGCCCCAAGTGTGTCAATACCCAGGGGCAAGGGCTGTGGAGGTGGGGAGCAGGTTTAATGGGTGAATTTACTTGCAGTAAAGAAGTTCTTCTCCTTGTCTTGGTCACCATTTGTTCACCAAGAAACTAGCATTCCCTATCCTACTAAAAGTTTACAGTTTTTTTTTCTTCTTCTTCTTTTTGGTGAGCACGTTTCTGCACTGTTGAGCTGACAGCTGAAATCTGTCCTCCTCCTGCGTGTGATGTCAGCTGTGGGCCAGCCTGGCAGTCTGGGAGAGAAGAGGAGGGGAAAGCTAGGGGGAGAAGGGAGCGTGTTAAGATTGTGACCAGACCGGCTGAAACTGTGTGTCATGTGTCACAAACCCCACAGCCTGGCAGCTCTCTGTGGAGGGAGCTTTGTCTCTCATGACATATCTAAAGGCTCACGGGAGGCCAACCCGCACCTGTAGCTCTCCTGGCTGACGTGCGACCAGGCAGCCTCCAGAGAGAGAGACAGAGAGGGGAACGGGCAAGAGCTGAGACTCCAGCAACAGCAGGAAATGGGCTGCGTTGCCGACAGCCGGCTCCGCCAAGAGCTATTTCTAAAATCTGGGTTCGAAGACGATGTGCAGTCAGGTACAAACTGACAGGCCAACAACTTTCTCCCATCTCGCGGCTGCTCCCTTGTTTACAGTGCTTTCAGACTCCATGGGAGATTCTCTAAAGGTACCTGTGTGGTGTCTCCTAAGAGTCCGGGCTGCCAAGTGCTTCCCGTGTCCTTTCTAACAGGTGTGGAAGGTGTAAGGAAGGAGCAGGAAGGAAAAGATAAGACACGAAGAGAAGGAGCCAGGTGGAAAATCCTGGAGTGCAGAAGTGTCCGTCTGAAAGGCTGTGATGACGGTGATGAGTAAATTATTTCATTCCTACAATTATACAATAAAACAGTATACAGTTCTTGTGCTCGTGGGAGAATGAATTACTGTTTCTTCATTTCCATTCATTTTCTATTTTTAAAATGAAAACTTTATATAAGCATAGGATACTTAAAAGAACCAAGATACATTTTGGCTTGTGTTTATATATGGACATGTTTAAAAACATAGCATTTTTAAATTGGTAAAATAGGTAAAAATAACTGGAGAGGAAGTTTCATACTTGACAGAAATGATGATGAAATATTCAACGCGCTAGGCACGGTGGCTCACGCCTGTAATCCCAGCACTTTGGGAAGCCAAGGCAGGAGGATCACTTGAGGTCAGGAGTTCGAGATCAGCCTGGCCAACATGGTGAAACCCCATCTCTACTAAAAATACAAAAATTAGCCAGGTGTGGTGGCAGGTGCCTGTAATCCTAGCTACTCGGGAGGCTGAGGCAGGAGAATCACTTGAGCCTAGGAGGCCGAGGTTGCAGTGAGCCAACATCGCACCACTGCACTCCAGCCTGGGTGACAGAGTGAGATACTCTGTCTCACGAAAAAAAAAGAAAGAAAGAAATATTGAATGCACACAGTGGGAAAGAAGAGAGGACGCATGACTCTGGGCCCAGAACAGCAGGGAATCCAGGACCCTCCTGGTGAGAAGGCAAAATGAGAATATGCAGCCTCTGTCCTCATGGAGGCCATGGGTGCAGAGTAAAGGGACAAACTGGCCACTTGGCATTGCATGGACAGTCTGAGGATCTCACTTTCTAGCAGTTCATTCTGGCATCAATCTCTGCCGCCCGGACATGGGGACGCACAGCTTGATGGGGTCACTCTTTTTGGGTGGTGATTCCAATGTGTCACCTAAGCTGGCACCCAGGGGGATCAGGGTCCACCAGCAACACAATTACTCAACAGGAGAAAATACAACCCTGTCGTACCAACCCCTCCCTGACACCACAGCAACAGTCAGGACACATTTAGGATATTTTCTTTTTGAACTATATCACTTTGGGACCTTTCTTTATCAATTACAGTAATTTTTACCCTTGTCATTTAGTAAAACTCTGTGGTCCCTGGTTTTATTTAAGATACAAACTTTGTATAATATCAAATATATATATGTAAACATGCATACATATCTGTATGTATATGTGTATGTATGCATACATGCATGTAGTATTTGTTGAATTTCAAATTAATTATATTTTGATAATTGTAACACTCTAGATTTGCTTTGAAAATGCCAATTTTAAAAAAGATGCCATTTGGCCTATCACTGATGGGCATTTAGGTTGCTATTGTGAATAGCGTTGCAATGAACATACCGTGCATGTCTCTTTATTAAAAAAAAAGATGTATATTCCTTTGGGTATATAACCAGTTATGAGATTGATGGGTCAAATGGTATTTCTGGTTCTAGGTGGTACATGTATGTACACCATGGATCATGAGATCATGTCCTTTCCAGAAACATGGACAGAGCTGGAAGCTATTAGCCTCTGCAGACTAACACAGGAACAGAAAACCAAACACCGCATGTTATCACCTGTAACTAGGATTTGAACAATGAGAACACATGGACACAGGGAGGAGAACAAAACACATTGGGCCAGTTTGGGGCACAGTGGGAGGGAGAAATAGCTAATGCATGTGGGACTTAGTACCTAGGTGATGGGTTGGTAGGTGCAGCAAACCACCATGGCACAATGGCACACGTTTACCTATGTAACAAACCTGCATGTCTGGAACTTAAAAAATTAAATTAAATTTTTTTAAAAAGATGCAGTTTGGTAATCATTATTTTTTCAATTGTTATATATTTTTTTATTTCCCTGGCTTTTGATTTGTGGAATATTTTATATATTAAGGAAATAATTCAATTTGTCAAAAGTTTTTCACAACTTTTAGGTTTGCCATTTACATTCTATTTTTGTTCATATTGGGATTTTTTTTTTGGGTGGTAATTAAAAATGTTGAAACCAAATGTTTGTAATGTTTGTATTCCTTTATTAATTCTTTTTTTTTTTTTTTTTGAGATGGAGTTTTGCTTTTTTCACTCCGGCTGGAGTGCAATGGTGCGATCTTGGCTCACCACAACTGCCGCCTCCTGGGTTCAAGCGATTCTTCTGCCTCAGCCTCCCAAGTAGTTAGGATTACAGGTGCCCACCACAAACACCCAGCTAATTTTTGTATTTTTAGTAGAAACGGGGTGTCACCATGTTGGCTAGGCTGGTTTCAAACTCCTGACCTCAGGTGATCCACTTGCCTCGGCCTCCCAAAGTGCTGGGATTACAGGCGTGAGCCACTGCACCTGGCCTCCCTTATTAATTTTTCCTTTAATCTTATGCTAAAAAGCCCTTTTCTCCTCTAAACTCTTCTAGCTATTTTAAATTGTTATATCTTTGTTTTCTTGGTTTACAATGAACTATTTGGTCCTTCTTTTGTTTATTATGGAATATGGTACACACTACATTTATTCTCCTTAATTAACTGATAGTCTCTTCAATGATGAGAAATGCATGCCTTATTAAATGCTAAAGTATACAGAGAATTTGACCTGTTCATGGCCTTCCATTCTGTTCCATTATTATGCCTGCCCTGCCTTAAGACTATCAACTGATGCTTGGCAAAGTCAGTTGTATGCCTGCCTCATACTTTTGTTCCCAAAATATTCTTTATATTTTCACCTGCTTATTATTCTCTAGGTAATTTATAATTTTGATTTCAATTGCTTTAATTTGTGGGAAAATGACATATCATTTAGAATCTGAAGATTCTAAAAATCTTCAGAATTTTAAAATTTTATGTTTTATTTCTTGGTGGCATATATTTTGGTTGGAATTGTGATAGGGATCTCTTTTTAATAATATCTTCTGCTAGAATTTTACTGGTATAAAGAAAAGGTTTGTTTTTCATATGTATGTTTTATACTTTATAATTTGATAAATTATAAAATATAGCAAATCCATTAATTAGCCGTCAACTCTTTCTTTTCTCTTTATTTTTAGTGAAGATGAAGAGTGAACCCTCTAATTAGTCATCAACTCTTTGTTTTCTCCTCATTTTTAGTGGATATCTTGGATTTTATTTATTGAGTATATATTTATAATCTATCTCAATAAAAGGATATTTATATTGATTTTTATAACAATTTTATTTGATCAAATTGAGTTCTATCTCATTTGATCAATTGCATTTGATCAAATCCACTAGTTATACATCATTATATCTTTCTTTTCATCGTGTTAAACCATTAACAACATTTCTATAACACTGTTAAATAAGCAGACATTCTAGTCCAGGGTCTGATTTTAAGTGGACTTCCTCCAGTTTTCCCCCATTAAGTTTGTAGATTACTTCTTTTATATAAACCTATTCCTAATATTAAGGAAATATCCTTTCAGTCTTGATTTGAAAAGAGGCATCTGGAGGAAAAGATGCCTTTAACCCTGACATTCTGTAATCGTTTGATCTGTTTATAGCTTTTCTGATGTGTTCACTGTTTACTTCCTCTAGCCAGAATATAAGCTCCTTGAGAACTGGGGATCAATTTCATTCACTCTTGAGTCTGCTGCACCTGTGAATGACTAAGAAATTAAAAATTTCATTTCAAAAGTCATAAGAACTTCCTGTTACTGCAAATAGGTAAAAAGTCTGAAGTTAGAGGCAGTTTTGAAGTTATTTATTTAGTAATCATTTCAATTTTACTATTTGAAAATTTTCTTTTTATTTTTAAGTCAACTTAAGTAATTTTCTTCTGGAGAACAATTCATTCTATAAACACTTTATCACTGTTAATGTGCAATTTAAAAATCATTCTTAATATTTCAAAATATTTATCTATACTAAGGACTCCTTTAATACTGATTTTCTATAGTTGTGGCATTTAATCTCTTAGTATCTTGACCATATCTGTCAATAATTTGTCTATGCATTTTTTTTTAATTCGCTAGAATGTACCTAAGAAAGTACAAGTTTTTTTTCTTGGTTTCTGACTTACTGATCTTTGCTTTTATCTTTGTCTCTTTCCTCTTGGCATTCTTGTTCTCCCTTTACAACCAAGTGAGATTAACATTTAAGACATTACGCTACTCTGCTTCAAACTATACTACAGGGTTATAGTAACAAAATAGCACGTACTGATACAAAAATAGACACATAGACCAATGAAACAGAACAAATAACCCAGAAATAAGACCATATACCTACAACTATCTGATCTTCAACAAACCCAACAAAAACAAGCAATGGGAAAAGAACTCCCTATTCAATAAATGGTGCTGAGATAACTGGCTAGCCATATGCAGAAGGTTAAAACTGGACCCCTTCCTTACATCATACACAAAAATAAACTCAAGATGGATTAAAGACTTAAATGTAAAACCTAAAACTACAAAACCCCTGGAGGACAACCTAGGCAATACCTTTCAGGACATAGGCATGGACAAAGATTTCATGACAAAGACACCAAAAGCAAATTTGCAACAAAGGCGAAAATTAACAAATGAGATCTGATTGAACCAAAGAGCTTCGGCATGGCAAAGGAAACTATCAATGGAGTAAACAGACAATGTACAGAATGGGAGAAAATGTCTGCAAACTATGCATTGGACAAAGGTCTAATATCCAGCATTTGTAAGGAACTTGACAAATTTACAAGAAATAAACAACCCCATTAAAAAGCAGGTCAAGGACATGAACAGACACATTTCAAAATAAGACATACATGCAGCCAATAATCATGAAAAAAACTCAACATCACTGATCATTAGAGAAATGCAAATCAAAACCACAATGAGATACCATCTTGCACTAGTCAGAATGGCCATTATTAAAAGTCAAACAATAATAGATGCTGGCAAAGTTGTGGAGAAAAAGGAATGCTTATACACTGTTAATGGGAGTGTAAATTAGTTAAACCATTGTGGAAGATAGTGTGGTGATTCTTCAAAGACCTAGAGACAGAAAAACCATTCAACCCCGCAATCCCATGACTGGGAGTATATACCCAAAGGAATATAAATTGTTCTATTATAAAGACACATGCACAAGTAAGTTCATTGCACGACTATTCACAATGGCAAAGACATGGACTCAACCTAAATGTCTATCAGTGACAGGCTGGATAAAGAAAATGTGATACATATATACTGTGGAATACTATTCAGTCATAAAAAGGAATGAAATCATGTCATTTTCAGGGACATGGATGGAGCTGGAGGCCATTATCCTTAGCAAACCAATGCAGGAACAGAAAAACTAAATACTGCATATTCTCGCTTATAAGTCAGAGATAAATGATAAGAACACGTGGACACATAGAGGGAAACAACATACACTGTGTCTGTCGGAGGGTGGAGGGTGGGAGGAGGGAAAGGATCAGGAAAAATAACTAATGGGTACTAGGCTTAATACCTGGGTGATGAAATAGTCTGTACAACAAACCCCCAGGATATAAGTTTACTTACGTGACAAACCTGCACATGTACCCCTAAGCTTAAAAATTAAAAAGGAAAGAATTATCCAATCTGAACAACAAAAAGAAAATAATTGTTTTAAAGGCAAACAGAACCTAAAGGACCTAGGGAACTAAGGCAAAAGATCTAATATTTGTATCATCACAGGCCTAGAAGGAGAGAAGAGGGAAGGGCTGAAAAACTGTTCAAAGCTAAAAACTTCCCATTTGGTGAAATACATAAACCTACAGATTCAGGAAGGTGAGAAAACTCCAACAAGGTAAACCTAAAAAAATCCATGCCAAGACATATGATAGCCAAACTTCTGAAAACTAAAGACAAAGAAAAGGTCTTGAAGTCACAGGAGAAAAACAAAAATTCATAATTACAGTTGGAGACTTCAAAACACCTTTCTCAATAATTAATTGAATAACTGCAGAGAATATCAGCAAGAAACAGGAGAATTTAACAGCATCATTACCCAACAGCATCTAATCAACACTTAAAGAATGCATTAGTAAACAACCACAGAATATACGTTCTTTTCTCCCACTGAACATTCACAAAGGTAGACCATATCTGTTACCATTAAACATACTTCAACAATTTCAAAGAACTGGAATCATGCTGAATGTGTCCTTTGACCACAACAGAATCAAAGCAGAAACCAATAACAGAAATATAAAGAAAAATCTCCAAAAACTTGAAAACAAAATATTGCACCTTTAAATAGCCTCTGAATCAAAGAGGTCTCAAAGGAAATAAATAAAAAATTGAAATAAATAAAAATAAAAATACATCCACAAATACAAAATCTGTGGGATGTAGCTAAAGCATTACTTAGAGGAAAATTTATAGCACTGGGTCCATATATTAAAAAAGACAAACAGCCTCAAATTAAGTTTCTACGTCAAGAAATTGGAAAAGAAGAGCAAAATAAACCCAAAGCAAATAGGAGGAAAGAAATAAGGATAAGAACATAAATCAATGAATTTGAAAATAAAAAGAGTAAAAATAAAAAAACAAACTTAGTTTTTTAAAGAATTAGTAAAATTGACAAAAATCAAACTAGCAAGCTTCAGACCTCATACACCTATCTTCTCAGGACTACAGACTGAAACATCATTATTAAAATATTTCCAAATACAGTTCAGCAATATATAAAGAAAATTATATACCACAAGTGAATGCTTATTCTACGGATGCCAGACTGGTTTGATACTTTTAAAAATCAATCAATGTAATCCACTGTATTCACAAGCTAAAGAAGAAAAAATTCACATGATCATACCAATTTAGGGGAAAAAATCTTTTGACAAAATTCGACACCCATTTGACAAAATTCAGCACATATTAATGACAAAAATTATCAGTAAGGAATAGAGGGGTTTCCTCAACTTGAGAAAGAATGTCCTGTCTACAAAATGCTACAGTTAGCATCACACTTAATGATAATATGCTAAATGGCTTTCCACTAAAACTGAGATTTAGGTGAGAATGTTCACTCTCACAATTACTATTCAACATCATACTGGAAATTCTTACTATCATACTGTCTAATAAGAAAGGAAAAGTAAAACGAACCCATACTGATCTGAAAGAAAGAAATTACCCTATTTGTAGATCACATGATTGTCTACACATAAAATCTCAAAGGATCTAAAAAACAAACCAGCAAACAAAACTTCCTACCACAAATCAGATCAATATGTTCACAAGATACTAAATCAGCACACAGAAATCAATTGTATCTGTACAAATGAATAAGGAAGAGAGATAAACCGAAACTGCAAATATGATACCATATGTAGCTATGTAATAGCTACAAAAAAATCAAGTACCTAGGTATAAATCTAACGGAACATGTATAGAATTTGTGTGCTGCAAATTACAAAATGCTGATGAAAGAAATCAAAGACAATCTAAACAAATGGAGAGAGGATCTTTGCTCATGAACTGGAAGACTCAACATACCAATTTTCCCAAAATTGCTACAAACACTGAACATAATTCCTATCAAAATTCTAGCAAAATTTTTATAAATACAAAAAAGATTATTCTAAAATTTATATGAGAAAGAACAATCCTAAGAATAGCTAAACAAATTTTGAAAGAGAATAATGAAGTGGGAGGAATCACTCTGCCCTATTTCCAGGTTTATTACATAGCATTGAGACTATGGGACTGGCAGGGATGGGGATACACACAAAGATAAATGAAATAGAAAAATGGACGAGTAACAGCCTCACACAAGAACAGCCAACTGATTTTTCACAGAGGTACTAAAATAATTCAATGGAAGACAGGTAGTCTTTTAAACAAAAAATAAATCTCAACTTAAACCACACATTTTATACAAAATGTAACTAAAAATGGATTATATAGGTTTAAAAGTAAAACACCAAATATAATTTTTCAGAATAAAACACAGGAAAATAATTTCAGGACTTGGGCTTGATGAATAGTACTCAGATGTGGTATCAAAAGCTCAATTCATAAAAGAAAAAGATCCATGAGTTGAACTTTATCAAAACAAAAATTTTGCTCGGTGAAAGACTCCATTAAAAGGATGGAAAGACAGCTATAAACCCAGAGATAATATTTGCAAAACATATATCAGTAAGAGGACTCATATTTGTAATTTGTACAGATCTCCCTGAGCTCAACAGTAAAAAACAAAATGATCCAATTAGAAAATAGGAAATAACATGAAGAGATCTTTCACTGAAAAAGACAAACAGATAGAAAAAAAGCACGTAAAAAGTTCAACATCACTAACCTTAAAAATGCAAATTAAGGTCACGTGAGATACCACAAAGCATCTATTGGAACAGCCAAAATAAAAGCTAGTGACAACACCAAATGCTGTCAGTGGTGCAGAGAAACTCAATCATTCATACGTTGTTGGTGGGAATATGAAATGGTCCCTACCGTCTGCAAAATCACTTGGAAAATTCTTGAACAACAACAATAACAAAGCACACAAAGATCCTATGACCAGACAGTCACACACCTGGGCATTCATATCAGAAAAGTGAGAGCTTCACAGAAAACTGTACGCAATTCTTGGTAGCCGTTTTATTCGCAGTTGCCAAAATCTGGAGACGAGCAAAATGTCCTTCAATGTGTGAATGGTTACACAAACCGCGGTACATCAGTGCCATGCAATACTATTCAGCACTAAGAAGGAAAAACTCCTGATGCACAAGCAGCTCTGAGGAATCTCCGGGGAATAAGGCTGAGTGACAGAAGTCAGTGTCAAGGGTTACATAGTAAATGACTCCATTTATACAATATCCTTGGAATAACAAAATTTTAGAGTTAGAGGAAGATTGGTGATTTCCCGGCTTTAAGAATCATGCGGGTTGCAGGTGGGTGTGCCTGTAAACATCCTCATGGTGATGGAACCGTTCTGTGTCTTGTTTGCGGTGGAGATTACTCAAGTCTGCATGTGATAAAATGACATAGACCTACACACACATTGCACGAGTGTCAGTTTCCCGGTGTGGATATTGTACCATAGTTCATAAGCTGCAGCCATTGGGAGAAGGTAGGTGAAGGGATCATGAGACCTCCTTGTACTATTTTTTAACTTCTTATAGATCTATAATTATTTCAAAATAGAAAGTTTTAAAGAGGACCTACGGGTGTTGATTCAGTGTTGAACAGACGCAAGGGTTCCAGAAGGTCTCAGCTTGTCCTCACTTGTTTCCTGTGCTTGCTGTGCCCAGCAGACCAACAGTGACCCCAAGCCACACACCAGGCAGACCACCAAGGTGACTTCCCAGGTGTCAGGGACCTTCTTGACTTCTTTGGCTGGAGGACGCGCCTAGCAAATCAGACTTTCCCACAAGCTCCTGCCTGTCCACCTGCCCATGAGTAGCTTGCTCTCGTCCTCTGCCTCCTGATTTCAGAGCATCTCTTCTTCTCCGTTCATGTAACCCATGACTCCTGTATCGACCCTTTTTTTGCTGGAATGCTGATCCGTGGTCTGTGTTCTCAGCTGTTTCCTCCTGGCCCTCTCCCCACCAAAGAGGCTCCTCAGGCTCTCAGCTTTCCCGGCTCCTGCATTAACGAACGCAGATGTCCGTTCCTCCCTGAACTCCCTCCCTTTTGGTTCACCTTGTCGTGCCCTGCTTATGTTTTGCTACCAGCTCATTTTCCTTAAATGCTAAACCAAACATGTCTTTAAGATCATTAAATTCCATAGGCTTAGGCTGGCGAAGAAGAAATCAAGGTCTAACCATAGGAGAAACAGCTTCCCCAGGGTGTTCGGGTGCCAGGGATGGATAACATCTCTTCATTCTCAGGCTGGTCCTAGAAATTCTCACCAGCTTTCCAGTTTCTAGCCCAGCAGGTATGAACTCCCCGGTCTGTCCTCTTGTTGGATGACGTCACATACGTTCATGGCTAAATGTGTTGACTGAACACATGTTTCCTGGTATTTATTCCTGTCTGCATGTGGAGTGGCTTGGGGAAGGGCACGCTAGTCTTCTCATTCCTGTGAGGTTGGAAAGGCCATATGTGACCAGGCCGTGAAGGGCATCGAGTGCCAAGCGGAGAGGTCGGGATTTTGTTCTATAACAATGGGACACCACTGGAGATTGTTGTGGAAGAGATATAAAGGCCATATTTGTATTTTAACAACAACGAGTGGAGCAGCCATGAAGGGACTGGGGCAGTGAGTGCGGAAGAAGCACTAGAAAGTGATGTAGCCCTCCAGGTGAGGGACAGCAGGAGACGGGGCTGGTGCAGCCCCCCAGGAGTGATGAAAAGCATCTAGGGTGGAACCCACCAGCTCGGACTGTCTGAACATGCGTAGGAGGGGAGGGGGCTGTGATGACACTGTTGTGTCTGGCTTGGGAGACTGGGGGGTTGGTGAACCATAGACAGAATGGGAAACAACAGAAAGTGAGTATGTGGGTGGAGGCAGAAATATTTTTGAGCACTTTTGGTTGGGCTGAGTGGAAATGCCTCTTTGACATCCATGTTAGTGTTTTGACAAGATCACAGGAAGTGTGTGCAGAAGAGAGTCTGAGCACAGGCTCAGGATGGAAGGTGTCACTGGTGTGTTTGGAATAGTAGCCAAGCAACTTACAATGGGACAGCAAAAGGAGAGGAGGAAGAAGGGCTCTATCCAAACACATGAGAAAGGCTTAATGGTGGGTAGAGAGAGAACCACAAAGGTCAGCACGTTGAGTATTGCCTTACTACAGAAGAAATGACAATGGTCTCTGCTTCCGTCAGCTGACAGCTCTGAGTCCTGACTCCAGTTCAGGGTGTCCTGGGAGACAGAAACAGACACTGATGGATTGGTGAAGTTCCTTCCACTTCATTCATTTTGCTAGAAATAGTCTGAATAATAATAATACCTACAAATTGCTATTAGATGTTTCGTATACATTATCCCATTTAATCTTCACATCCTACCAAAAAGTTTTAGAAGGTCCAGAAACCTGCCCAAGGTCACAGAGTGGTGACAGGCAGTTGGGAGTTGGCCCACACTGGCCCTCGGGCCCTGTAGCCCACCTCTTTATGGAGCATGGCACTGGGGTGATACTGGCACAATTCTGCCTGTGCCTGGGCTCAGGTCTGGCGCACACATAAAACTCTCTACCCATTTCTCATGGCTGCCAACATGCAGTGCACGTCATGAAAAAAATTTCCAGCTCTCCTCTAGTAGTCCCATTTAACACAATGAACCTTTTCTTCCTGTTTACTAAGTGTTTACACTGTCCTTTTAATCACATATTACCAGAGCAGCTTTTTCCTCTGCTTTTAACCAGAAAGGACTCATTTTAGAGAGAGTGTCTTGCACTGCTTTTGTCTGCTCTCCCACAGAATCCATTTGTTGTCATTTTCATTCTTTCTCACCAGAAAGTGCCGCTCATCAGAGTGACTAAAAATATGAAGCATAAAACTGTATTTCCCCACACCCCAAATTAAGGCTTCCAGAAGGACATTAATATGCCCCAATTCTCTCTATCTGTTGAATTTTTCAGCACCTCCATCCCAAAACCATTTTTATATTTGGTCACATATGAGTTGGATGAGAGTAATTGACACTAATGATTTCAGCTCATATTTACTTGCTCTATTGTTTCGTTTTGACTCTGTTTTCCCCTCTCCATTTCTGCCTTTCTCCCCCTGTATGTTAAGTTCCACCGAGATCTATCTTTGTTTCACAGAGTTCCACAACTCAGAAGCTAATCATATCCCAGAACACTGATCCTGATGTCCTGCGGTGTTTGGAATTTACATTAGCTGTTTATTCGCCCACTTTTGGTTAGGGATCATTTCACTGTGGATATCATACTCTGGCAAACACATGCTCACGCAGATACACACACATTCACAAACATATCTCCAGTTAAATATTCATGATACTCAACATTATCATCGGGTTTTTCATACAAAGAAATGGCCAGTGTTGTCATTCAAGGCCTGGAATACCTTATGCAGAGAATACTAAACAGCCCATTATTACCTCCACTGTGTGACAGACGAGCTTCAATGGAAGAGACTAATAACAATAAATTAACGTATACTGGGTTTGAGGGGGAAAAGCAGGACAAAGGAACTATAAAATTGGAGAAAACTGTTACCGTATAGTTTGATTTGGACTCTCTTGAATTAGGTTTGAATATCAGGTTAAAATTTTTACATCGTTGTCCATTTCTGAGAGACTGAAGTTGACTTGTAGGAAGATAGTCAATGGCAGTGATTTCAGTTAAATCAAATGGAAACCAAGTTTGAAAAGAAAACAGATTTATCTTTCCACTTCTTGGGAATGTATTTCAGACATGCAGCATGTTCATCTCCTATTATTTAGTGATCTTTACAAAGAAAAACATCCAACCTTTGAATTGAACCTTCTCCTTCATTTCAACTTAGATATGGATGTCCTCTTAAGGGAATTAAATATAGTATGTCATGTGCCAACAGAAGGAAGGTAAAATTTAGAATTCGCTCCATAGCTAACGGATGGCAACTGGCCTAGGGAAAATGGATGATTACAGAATGGAAGAGTCACATTGCAATCCCAAACTTGTACCCTATTGAAGCCACGAAGACTCTGGGTTTCAATATGAAGCCTCCTCCACCCTGATTTCCACCACTTCTGTGAAAAACAGTGTGCTCTGGGCTGAACTGGTAGCTGTAATTAATTTAATTGAAGCTGCAAACTATCTCATCACAAGTTCACCATTGCATTCACATAATTTAAAGAAAAGGTCACATCTTAGCTTGAAATAGAGTAGAGATCACTATGGACATGAATATTTTATGTAGAATAAGGTGTGTATTTACTTAGAAATGCAGTATGCACATATACTAGTTATCCCGGATATATTAATTCATTCATTCGATCAGCAAACACTTAGGAAGTGCTCACTATGTATTAGGTGCTTTGCTGAACTCCAGGGACCCAAAACTGAATAAATCTTTTAACTCTATGGAGTTCATGATTTAATTTAACCATATGAGGGTTTAGAAAATACATGTCTGCAGAGAGGGTACTGAAAAGGCTAAGAAATGAGGTTACCATATGAAACCGCGCCTCGTAATAATTGAGAAAAGCTACATATTTCAAAAGGATAAATTACTGGGACAAGTTTCTGAAGAAAGTGACACAATGTGTCAACATCAAGAAAAAATGTCAATAGTTTATCTAAGAATGAAATGTTGTTGGAAGCTTTGAACGGGAGAGCTCTAACAGTCCCCCTCACTGTCTGAATTCCCTCCTGGTGTGGAGGCCGAGTGAGGCCCTGCATTCTCATGAGGGTGAGGATGGTGCCCTTGTGCCAGGTGAAGGCAGGAGAACAGGAGCCAGGAAGCTCAACTCCAGGGAACCAATAGTTCTTCCAACGAAGTGTCTAATCCCAAAGGACCCAGGGCGAGGCAGGAGTGACCGGACAGATCCGCAACCTAAAGTGGGTAAGTTCAGGTGTGCACGAATCTAGAACAGCCGCGGAATATGCTTCCTGGAAGGATGCCTGAAGGGGCAGGAGCCGTTGAAGGGGGAAAGCAACTGGTTTAGAGACACACCGGAAATGCCCCAGAACTGGTAAAAGACACACGTGGAGAGATGTGTGAGCTACGCACTTCTCAAACGTTCCCTTGGCTTTTGGATAATCGATCAGCAAATATATCTAACTGACCGCTATATATAAGACAATGTACTTTGGAGTAGCGGATGGGTGTAGAAACATAAAACAGGACTCATGCTTTAAACAGCTTTCCATCTGTTTAAGTAATGCAGAGCTGACCTACATCAAATTTTTATAGCCCTATTGCCTACAGCTGGGTGAAAGTTTTAGGAGTGATTTTAGGAATAAAAATAGATAGGAGAGAGGGATGCTGTTCTAATAAAAAGAACACCACATTTGAGATTGAAGTGTCATTTCTGTCACCTATTAGTTGTATTACTTTTATGCACTCTTCTATATACTCTGAAAATCAGTTCTCTTCTGGAAAGTCCGAGCACCATGCCCACCTTACCAATTAGGCTTCTTTGGTTTTGAGCAACGGAAGTGTCTTATGACCAACTGAAGCAGCAAATGGTTTCATTGAAAGGATATTATGCAGCTCTTAGTAATGAAAGGAAGACTGGAGAAACATTCTCATAAGGAATAGGACTCAGGACATCATCTAGGGTCAGAGTAGCAAGAACCCTTCAATGGTCACGTCAAGAAACTACTATTAAAACAAATGAGGTCCAGCCATTTTTTAAAATCTTTGCACATTATATTCAAGATTCATCACACCAGGAGAGAGTTCCATTGGCCTAGCTTGGGACCCATGGCTTGCTCTTGAGGGATGGGAGGGCAGGGAAACTGATGAGTGAGATCCACCAGGACTGCACACATCACAAAGAGGTTAGATCCTAAAAGGAAGCCAAAGCAAAGTTAATGAAGGAAGGGAGAAAGAAACAAAACCCCATACGCCTTCCCCAGTTAGGCTATGCAGAGGGAGTTCCCTTCCTTTCTCCAGCAGCAGGTGCCATCAGTGTCTTCAATGCCCACCCCTATGCCCATGGCGCTCTGAATTCTGGGCACACAGACTGCGTCCTGCTGAAGCTCTCGCCTGAGGGCTTTCTATGGCACGCTCTGTGTGCACACAGGGCAGGATTCATGTGTTGGGAGCTGGCATCTGTGGGAGCAGCTCTCATTCAATGATGTCTGGGAACTGAAGAGTAAAGAAGCAGACTCCTCATCCCCCGTGCAAGGCTCTGGAACGTGTTCTCAGCTCCTCCCAGGGTTTTCCAGCATGACTGAGCACTGGTCACCCATACCAGAAATGTGCTCCTTGATGACACTTTCCCTGGCTGCCTTCCCTTCTCTGTCTCTCTTTCCTTCCTGAAACAGTAAGTTACTTCCTGAAACCTCCTCAGTAAGTTACATTCTCTCCAACATTTTTTTTCTCAGGGTCTGCTTCTGGAGAAGGAAACGTAAGAGACGAGGAACCAGAAGTAGTTCTAGGAAGCAGAGACTCAGAATTGGGCCATGGGATGGGAATCTTTACTGGTGGAGAGAAGATAGTGACAACGTGGGGCCCGTTGCAGCATTGCAATGACTAGCGCTCTCGTCTGACCTGGACCAGGCTGAGTGCAGGGAGGGACTGGCTCACACATCAACATGAACATGAAGGAGCTGGGTGATTGCTGATGAAAACTATGGAATCTGTGAAATAAAAAGTAACATCATAAAAGCCGGGGGGCCTACCTGGAAGCATTTTTAAGAAGATCTCTTCTCTTATAGCCCAAAGGCAAACTTTACTAAAATTTAAGCCCAAAATATGATTTCAGGAGTGGTAGAGTTTCAGAGAAGAGCTGAGTTTGCTTCCCTGGCAGTTCTCTTACACTGAAGCCACAGAAGTGGGAAGATCCTGATACCTGGGCTGGGACACTGGGAAGATGGTCTTCAGAGTTTAGGCCCTGGACTTCCCTGAGCACTGTCCAGCAGAACCGATGAACCCTCCCATCGCCTGGAGACCATGCGGACTCCACGCCAGGCTGGAGGACTTGCAAGACAGATGCTGCCTGCCCTCCTTAACATCAGCACCTCCCCTCTCAGTGCTGCCAGACCAATAACAAGACAAAATCTCAGCATGGTTCAACCAGGAAAACTCCGCATTGGCTCCAGAGGGAAGGGCTCATTGTAAAAGGAAACTGAGAGGACATGACCAGGAATGGATACGGGGTATGCTAGACCAGGGAGGGTGGCAGATACAGCTGGGCAGGGCGAGGCCATTGATTTAGAAACACTTTCTCATGACTCAGAATTTAACATCTTAGAAGAAAATCTGCAGCCAATCCAAAATGTGGGTGGAATCACTACTAAACTTGGAAACCATGATTATTTACATTAGCATTGGCCCTCAACTCGGGTTGTTTTGTCCCCCAGTGAACATTTGGCAATGTCTGGGGACTTTTTGGGCTGTCACAATGAGGGAAAGTGCTACTGGCATCAAGTGAGTAAAGACCAGGGGATGCTGCTAAACACCCTACAATGCACAGGACAGGACCCCTCCACGAAGAATTACCCAGCCCAAAGTGTCAATAGAGCCCTGGACTACAGTCAGCAAGTTGGAAAAAATGACATCTTTAAATACATTGATTTTATGAGAACAGAAAATCCACTGGCCAACTATGTTTCCTGGTTTGGTGTAGGAGGCACTCCTTCTGCTAGCACTGTGAGAAATGCCCCAGGGAGAGCCACCAGCCGTGAAAAGCCCAGCTGTGGGCTGTCTTCAGGCAAATAGGGCTGACATAAGAAATGTTACTTTGCAACAGGTCTCCTGAGTGTTAAAAAGGATGATAAGACTTCAGAGTATCGGGGGCAGTCGCCGAAGGTTAGAGGGAAGACCAATGTAATTACTGCACAGAGCAGCACGGCCTAAGTGGCATCTGGGCCTGGACCCGTGGGGCTCTGGGCCTGGCTAGTAGACCCTGGTACTTCTAGGGCAGATACAGATAGGAAGCCAATGAGGATATTGCTTGACTCACATTTCCAAGAGTGATTTTAAAAGGTAGACCAGCAGAATTCCTTTATCAGTTGGGATAAAATCATGAGCCCTCCTCCAGTTTCCCGATAACATCCATCGACGACGTGAGAGGCAGGGCTCCTTGCAAGGGCTCTTCAGTGTTACCCTAGTTATACATGGTCATGGCTTCCACTGTTTTTGTCCAATGGGACTTGTGGTCATTTCCTAGAGTAACTAGTACTCTAGAGGAAGGACAATACCAGATCTATCAAGAGATACTAGATACAGAGTTTGAACAGACACTTATACCAGAGAACCCGAAGCACTGTCCTGCCCCTCTCCCTGTGAAATGGGGACATGCAGAGGTCAGAAGATATGCAGGGCACTGGCCTAAGTCCATTTCCAAGTGGCTTCTGGATGGAATGGCAGAGATTTGAGGTAAGTACACAAATGGATACTTGGGAAGGGACAAAGAGCTTAGCTGGAAAGAGCAAAGCTGGAGGGTTAAAGATGAACAGATCTGCGCTGGAGGCATTTGTACAGATCTGCAGAAATGAGTGCAAAGTGTGCATATCCTTGCATCTTATACCACACCCACCAGAAAGCATCCAGCTCAGAGGGGCCGTTGAATGAGCAGTGGACAAGATGATCCAACCAGTGGACAGAAGAAGCCACACTCGGCCGGGCGCGGTGGCTCAAGCCTGTAATCCCAGCACTTTGGGAGGCCGAGACGGGTGGATCACGAGGTCAGGAGATCGAGACCATCCTGGTGAACACAGTGAAACCCCGTCTCTACTAAAACTACAAAAAACTAGCCGGGCGAGGTGGCGGGCGCCTGTAGTCCCAGCTACTCGGGAGGCTGAGGCAGGAGAATGGCGTGAACCCGGGAGGCGGAGCTTGCAGTGAGCTGAGATCAGGCCACTGCACTCCAGCCTGGGTGACAGAGCGAGACTCCGTCTCAAAAAAAAAAAAAAAAAAAAAAAAAAAAAAGAAGCCACACTCCTTCCTCATCCACCAGCAGCTGCCCAACGGGCTCATGAATTGAGTAGTCATGGTGAGGGCTGGCAGCTGCAGAGGGGCCCCAGCATGGCTTCCTCTCACTGCACCTGACAGGGTCACTCCTGTGGACCAAGGCCCTCCAGTCCCTCTTTTTCCTTCATAATGTGCTTCAAATTTTCCTTCAAAGATTTGCTTTGTAAATTCATTCATCCACTCTAGATTGTGATTTTCTGATTTATTGCTTTCCACCTTATTATATTTTTCTTCTGTTTTCTTTAAATTAGAAATGTTTGAAGTTATTTTCTGAATACTTGAGTTGAATACTCTGTGTTTTCTATCAACTTAGAATGCCGATGGTGTAATGCATTTCCTTGTGGGTGTGGCTTAGTTACATAGATCTCAGTCTGTAATATTCATGTTTTATTTTTTCTATACTTAACACTTTTAGTTTCCTCTTTGGATGCACAATACTTTATAATACCATTTTTAAATGTATAGAAATATTTTTTTTCCTGAGATTCTTATTATTAGTTTCCAGTTTCATTGTGTTTTCTAAATGAGTTGTAGTTGTTATGACTTAAAGGTCACTTTGTGTTTAAGAAATGCACGAGAATATTAGGTCTTAGTCCTCTCTTCTTTAAATACTACATTTTTAAAGAATTATTTCCTTGATTATTGCTGTTTTCTTGATTTTGGAAATAGAGACCTCATTTTCTTCGCTTTATTCTTTGTTTTCCTTTTGTGGTTTGGAAAGTAGATGTCATGTTTAAAATGTCACCACTAGTAATTCAAAACGTTTAAAATAAATATTACATTAGTCTAATGTAGATTTTAAATGGTGAAAATTTTCCTTCTTTATTCAATATGAGAAATTTATGATGCTTTTTGAACTTTCTGCTGCATTTTCCGTTTCTTTAAACTGTTTACAAGTCTTGTGTTTTTAAATAACATGCTTCTTATATGCAATATTTTTACCCTTGACATTTCCAAAATATGTGGCCATTTGCATATGTTTGATCATTTTAGTGTTTGTGGCAAGTCTTAATCTATCATGAATTCCTTTGATTTTCTTACTGACCAGAGCAAGACGCCGCAAGCTCCACCCCACAGGCCATAGGCCATATCCAGACACAATCTGACTGTGAGTGGCCTGTGAGCTAAGTACGCTTGTAACATTTTTTGGTAACTGAAAAAAAGATTAAAAAGTGCAGCATGTGAAAGTTAAGTGAAATTCACATGTCAGTGTCTGTGAGTAACAGTGTAGTGGGACACAGTCGTGCTCACTCTCCTCCGCAGTGGCTGTGACTGCTTTCATCCTGCCATGGCAGAGTTCAGTAGCTGCCACAGGAGCCACATGGCCCACAAAGCATAAAATGTTTACTATCTGTCCCTTTGCAGAAAATACTTGCCCACGCCTGATGTAGAGCAGTGAGTGAGCCTTTCTTCTACAGACACACATGGATGATGCCATGTGGAAGCCCAGTGCCCTCCTCCATGCCCTGAGTCTGCAGGAGAGGAACGCACTGCAGGATTTGTAATTGCCACAGATATCAGTGGTGTGGCAATTATTGTATTTATCACGGGCTGCATGTAAAGCGACGAGGCCACCCATGACAGCTAGTTACTGAATTCTGACTATAACTCCAGCCTCTCCATCATTCTCAGTCAAAGCAGGTCAGAATGCAGGAGAATGAAGTTGCTCTCACCCTAGAGACAACCCGAAATCTTCCCTAGTTTATTATGCTTTTGAGGAGTCAGTTGCAAACTCTCTTGCTTCACTGTGATGAAATGTTTCCTGTGACACGTCTCTCACCTGGAATGTCAGGGGTGATCATGGCTGAGAGGTTGATTCAGGTGCTGGCTTCAGGAGAGCTACTGCGTAGCATGTTTTCTGTAACATGACAGATGTGAACATGCCTTTCTGGCATTTTACTGTTGCCTGGTACCCCTAAACAAGAGGTTCTTAGTCTTATTCTCCAATCTTATAAAGATGCATGATTGCCTCTTAGTCAATGCAGTCATGAACGAAAATGTTCACACATCAACACGGTCCCGAAGAATATCTGGTTCATGGGATCCATCTCCATCCGTTTCTAATCCTGAAGCATAATGAGTTGGAACTCACAGTTTCCTGCCCTCATGGAGGCTACAGTGGGGTAGTAAGATAATCATTGAACAAAATAATGGTTACATGATTTGGTGAGAGGGGAAGGGAACATGAGGCTCAAAGGAGTAGGACTGAAGGTGTAGGGCTACCTTTTTTTTGTTGTTGTTGTTGTTGCTTTTTAGAAAATAACACATCAGTGGAGCCTTAAAGGCTAATTTAAGGAGAATGGGAGAAGTATTTCCAACAGCGAAAAAATAGAACACATGAAGGTCCAGTGACAAAACTACCAGTTTCACCAGAGTTTCCTATTACGAGCATAGCGCTGAACACATTGGCAGCATTAATGCATGTACATTCCTGGGATGCAATACTATGATTTGAAATTGTTATTTTTTTTTTGTTTTCTTCTTTAAAATACCTTAAACTAAGGCAACTAGTAACTTGCACAGGCAAAAATCTTGTGCTGAATTTCATTGTTGTTCACCACTCCTTCTTCAGACTCCTGTATTTTTGACATCTCTTGAAGGCCACTGGCAGGTGGTCAAGTGTGGAGGATGGAGTTTGTCATTTTGGTACACAGAGAGTTGCCTTGTTTGGGAGTGAGTGGGCTGGAGTGCAGTCATGACCCTCCTAGCCTCATGCTGTACCAGACAGAGTGCTGGTACTCTGAGCCTACCCTGGCCACCTGTTCTCACTCCCTAGGGCTGACCATCGAGGTTCGGCCCATCCCTTGGGGTGGTCAGGGGGCAGTGGGGAGCCAGGAGCCCCTCTCACTTCAATCCTTGTTGAGGCGTTGGTTTGTGTGTTGGCTGGTCACCTGGAGCTAGAACAAGGCTAATGTGAGCACAAGGCAGTATTTTCACCGATCTTCAAGCACAGTGGCAGAGAGGGGTGTTAAGATTCAAGTCAGGCATGAGGCTGATGCTGCATCCTGGTCATCTGGAATCCCATGACCCCTGTAACACTGGTGTCAGGGAACAGAAGTGGCACGTGGATGTGCACCGGTGTGTATTCCATGTTCTTGTGTGCCTGAGGAAGGCGGCTGGACCCGTGGTGTATTGAATCTGCATACTTGCATTTTGAAATCGTTCTGCTAAATGTCAAATTTGACAATGGCTACAAAATACGTGGATGACAATCTGAGAAGCTCCCTTCCTGTGAATGATGAGGCTATCCCAGTCAAATTTTAAGACATAAATTAAGGATGATTTGAGCATATTTTGAGTTCTTCTTTGTTATATTTTGAATTATAAGAGCACTTTGCTTGGCTTATTTTGGGCTTGGTAAGATATTTAGAATTTCATGTCTTCTTTATGAACTGAGAAGCAGACACTTAGCGTGGTTTCTTATTTTACGAGTGTGGTCCATACCAGAGTAACAGAGCTAAAATATTTACAAGGCCAAGACTTGCCTGTATGGAGTTTCCTGATTATAACTGCTGAACATTAAAGGATGTGGAAATAAGTATTTCTAGCTTTGGACTTCTTCAATATTGTATACATTTAAATGCTGCATAGGGCTGAGAAACCTCTGCTTTTGAAATACTAGAGTTGTGGTCTAGCCAAGTGTTTTCAGAGCAATGCTTCCACAATTTAAAAGAAAGATAACATGCTTGCCATTCTACCTCCAGAAGGTTTGCTTTGCAGCATCATCATAACCATCATCATCAATATTAGAAGTAGCAGCATTAATATTATAACAGCTGCCAGTCATGGGTCACTGATCTGCGCCAAGCTCTGTGCTAAGCACTTTGCATGCTTTATCTTATGCAATCATAGTAAGAACCCAGTTGACACCCCATTTTTATGTGAGCATGCTGAGACTCAGAAATTATTTATCCAAAGAAACACAGCTAGGAAGCAAGGGAGCTGGGGTTTGAATCTACAATATTAGATTCTGAATTCTTGCACTCCACCTAGCGAGTCTGTGTGTTTAGTTATAACAAACACGTTTCTTTCACGACATACCTCAAAACAAACCGGTACTGTTTATTTAAATAAACACAAAACAGGAACCCAAAAACGTGTTATAATTGTTTAAATCGGAAAAGAAATGCTCAAAGATGATGTCATCTTTAAGCAGCTGGTTCCCGAAGTGCAGGCTTCAGGTCTACCCTCCAACCATTTCATTATAAAATATCCACAGATGTGCAGCTGCTTTGTTAGTAACTACCACATTTTCGTCAGTGTAAAGATAAGCTGAATCACACCTATTTAGTTATCTTTAGTGACCACTAAGTGACTCCCTTGTGAGCGCTCAGTACGTTATAAGCTCTGCATTCTTTGGTCACCAGAGAACCTGCCAGAGAGGCTTGAGACTCCACTTTTGGCCTAAAGAAAATGGCATGTCAGACAGGGAGGCCTGGACCGCAGGTCACTGAGCTGCTAAGAAGCGTGGTCGGATTTGAACCCTAATGTGTTCATTCCAATGTCGATGCTATCCTCACTAGGAGGAGAAAATATTATCTTCAAATTGTAGGAATTGGAAAAAAAAAAAGTAAATTATTCTTGACATGACACATGTACCCCTGTCCTTTGAAGGACTCTTTTCTAATAACATTCCTCTGAATTTTTAACTTGTTTTAATCCTTTTTGGTTAAACTTAGAATTTGAGCTAAATAATAAAATAAAATTATGAACAATAAAACCTTGTTTTTTTTTTTTTTTTTCTGGAAAGATGAAGTTTTTCCAACGGGGCCATGTTTCCTTTATTGGAAATAATAGATAAACTGAACTTAATGTTAGCCAAATCCTGTGGCCCCTTGACGGTAGACACTGTGCTTTATTTTTCATTTTCAGCATTTTACATGGTCCTCGGCTCATCACATGTATTCAAATATTTCGTGAATTTGATAATAATGCCAATTTTAAGATGTTTGGGATGAGACATTTGGTAATACGTAAAATTACCTAAATACAAAATGATATTTTAACATGCTAATACACAGGAGAAATTTAGGTGGCCATGATCATTATATTAGCAACACTGTCCGGCTTAGAGACTCTGCTGTATTAAAAATGTGAACAGAAGCATCGAAGCCATTTTGTTTCCTAAATGGCGAGAAAAATAAAAACAGCAGTGAGAGCTTATTTAGTCTGAAAATTGTATTGAACTCTATCTGCTCTTATAATACATTAGTCTAGGTACCAAACCAACCTTCTCTTTGTCCGATGACAAAGAGAGAGAAAGAGAAATTGTACATTCAGCCTTTCAATATCAAAGTTCTATTATAAGTTTCAAACCTACTACTTTACATTTACCACAAAAATTGCATTCCCATGGACAATTTGAAAGCGTTTTATAAAAATTAATTACTTTAAAATGCATTGCACTTAAAAATCTAATGCCTTCTCTGACTACTTTAAAGTTCTTTGAAGACATTTTCATTTGTCTTTACAGTTATCTTGTTTAAAACAATACAGTCTTCTATTATATGGTTTTGAACCAGAAAACCTGCTGGAGAAATCACTGGTTATTCAACACTAACTATATAATTTTCTTAATTTTTATCACAAAGATACACACTGGATCTTCAAATTTGTTTAATTCAAGTATTGAAGAAAACCCTCATTCGCTACTGTGAAAAAGAGATTCTATTTATCTTCTGATTTGCAAAAATAATTTTTGTTCCTGCCTCCATGGTGAGATATTTGCTCACCCAGTTTCTCTAGTTCTTTAGTTCTCTTCTTTTTTTTTTTTATTAATATGTGTGCAAAAGTCTACATCAACTGTAATGTGACAATTAACACACAATTCCTGGGAGTACCTGTGTCAGCCACACAATTTTCGTACACCATGGTAGGTTCAGTGGTCATCAATGAAGGCCAACTACAGCTTTACCACTCAGGATGCTATACTCTTTTTGGAGAGATAGGACATAAACACATTCAGGATAAAAATCACAGTAGAGTCACATAACCATATGGGAGGAGACTTACAAAACACCATGCACTACGGCATCCGTAATCGCTGAAAGAGGAGTTGATGTAAGAACCATGACCTCAGAAGAACGAGGATCGCCACGGGCTGGAGGAATATCTACCCCACTCTAGCCCTTTAACTCTCTGGGGATAAACGATGACGATAATTCATGTTTCTCTTCCACTCTAGACCTCACAAGAACCAGTGACCAAGATATTCTACTATTTTCTGAGTATTATCATATTAATGAATTTAAGAGAAAAGTGTGGGAAAAAGTGGTATCTGTAAGAAAAATATGTTTATCATGATCTCAATTTGACTTGTGATTAAAATCAGGCTTCTACAGAATGTCCTGTGTTTGATTGATTTGGTTGTGTTGGTGGTTGTTTTCTTTTGTTGCTTTTTGAAGTCTCTTCTGGATTTAGATATCAGATATCAGGAGGATGGAAATGAATGATAACAATTCCTTCAAGACTGCAAAATCTCACAATCATTGTTTCCAGGTTCATTAGGTATCTCTATTTCTTTTCCCATAGAACAACAAAAGAACATGTGCCCATTAAAAAATGCACACATACTTTTGCCAGCCATGTTTCTAATAAGGCAATTTCAACAGATCAGATGTCTGAAAGGAGTGAATGATATTACCTGGGGGCCTTTTGCTGAAGTGAAGACATTCCTAGACTTCAACTTTTCTCCCAATGGTTAAACTTTTACTTAAAAGCATGAGCTGAGCCAAATGTGTAGATCTGGAATTCACTAAATTACTTCCTCTGACTTCCTTATTTCTCAGTTGGTAATAATTTGATTATAATTGAGCTTCATAATTGAGCGACATACAAATATATATTCTGCAGAGGCTTCCAACTACCAAAATATGCTTTCACCTGAAAAGCATGTCTAATTATACACACATATTTATTCTAACTTACTTGATTTAAAAAATAAAATAAATAAATCAAATAAGCCTTACTTGGTTCTAGTGGGAAACACATTTCAAGCTCTGGGGAGGGAGGAGAAAAGAACCCAATTGTGATTAATAATCCTCATTACTGAGTCACTCCTCTGACCAGCACACACTTCAGAAGGTCTTACTACTCCCCTTCTCTAAGAAATGAGAGAAAATGAAGGGAGTGAAATATGGAAAAAGCAAATAGCTTGGTACATGTCTAAAGTTGGCTAAAACTTTATTATTTAGGTAACTTTCGGCGCTCTCTTTGGGGCTTACAGTACATACCTAGGAGCAGACATACAGTAACTGAATTGTTTCAACTTCTCTAAATAGCATTGAAATGGACTTAATTGTTGCACTAGAGGAAAAATCGTGTGTCTCCAGAGACTATTAGTGTCATTTAAAAGGCTAAATGTATCATAAAACCTGTCTTTAACAGAATAAAATTGTACAGACCAACACAATTTTCACTAATGTTTTCCACATTTCTTGAAAAGAAAGAAAGAAGAAAAAAAGAAAGAAAGAAAGAAAGAAAGAAAGAAAGAAAGAAAGAAAGAAAGAAAGAAAGAAAGAAAGAAAGAGAGCGGGCCAGCCTACTGGGCCACGGAATTATTAGGAATACTTTAATGCTATAAACCACCAAATGCCTTTTTAAAAATTAAAAGGACTTTGTAGCAAGATACTTGCAAGGTAGATTTGAATAAAAATATTCCAATTCTAGAAGATAAATGTAGCTGATTATATTTCTTCCATAGTGTGGGTTTTAAATACAAATGCAACCTAACTTACACGAGGAATAAGATTCAAGCCTCTTCCATTTTGTGTCTTCAAAGTGAAAGTGAACTTTGTAGCTGGTTTTATTGACTCTTTATTTTCCTTTTATTTTTTGTTCCAGGGAAATACTTCCCTATGGTATTTTTCTTATTGTTACATATGTTGTACCTGCTGAATTGTGTGCTCAGCTTCCTTTTGAGTAAAGTAAATAATGGTAGAGCTCTTCCAAAACAGAAAAAGGTAGAGAGAAAGGTTTAAGCATTGCTTTTATTCCATCAAAGAGACAAAGGGATATTTCTTTCCTCTAAAGAAGTTCAGAGTATAATGGGGAAAAATCAAGAACAGAGAAATAGTGAATCAAACCTCAATTGAAAGAACAAATCTTTCTATTTATCTGTCTCATCTTTTTACTGCGGTTGTAGATCAACTACCAGGAAAGCTATTTCAAATAACTTCTGCTAACATAATTGTTATTTTATATGTTTAGTTGCTATGGTAATGCATGACGTAATCACCCATTACCACCACAATCCGTTATTTTTTCATATCTAGCCAGCATATTATTTCTCCTTTTCTTCCCTTAGTCCTCTATGATGCAGAAGGAGAAACAAAATACAACACAATTATGTATATGTTATTTCCTTTTCGGGCAAGCCTCTGAGTGGGGATGTGATCACTCATGTGTAGGAGCTTTTCCCGTAACTGAGAAGTTTCAGATTTTCATGCAACTGCCACCATTATTACCAGATCCTCATTAAACTGTGGGCGAATGGAAACAATTGTAATTTCTTCACTGTTTCAACGTGGATTGTGAACGTTTCCAGAAGATGGGGACAACGCAGCAAATTGTTGTGACTGAGGGATGCCCATGCTGATGGAGACTGGCTGTCTAGGGCCACAGTTTTGTCATCTTGTAGAGAGGAGCCTGGGTTAATTAAGGGCAAGAATGGCTGCGGTCTTCAGTGACCAGCTGCCCAGAGCTGAAATTCTAGAAATATCATGAAATCACGTGATACCAGCAGTGTGAGGGTTGGAGAGCACATGTTAAGGAGTTGACATGTTTTGATGAGATACCTATTATTATTATTATCCCAAGTGACTGGACCCATGGTAAAGTCATGCCCTCCGCAATGTGAGTTTCCATACCACTCCCAGTAACCATGACTGTTCAGGAACAGTCTCAGGATGTTGTGCACATGAAGCAAAAGCATGGTTCATCCCAGGTAGCACTAAGGATTCCTTAGTGCACTGGCATTTGCAGCTGGCTGGACCAGAGGACGGCCATGCTCAGCCATCCACAGAGAGGGCTGATCGCGGCTGGCAAAACTGACCTTTGCTCCTCATCTAAATTACTCTCTACCTGTACTCAGCTGTACTAACCCTAATAAATCTCTACTTCCAAACGGGACTCTCGTATCCCTCGACCTGTCTGGTGCTCCAGACACACATATCTGAGCAGATCCTGGAGGCTCAGCACCTCTTGTCTTGACTTACGCTGTTTCTTTCTTTCTTTCTTTTTTTTAAATTATTTTACTTCAAGTTCTGGAATATATGTGCAGAATGTGCAGGTCTGTTACATAGGTATACATGTGCCATGGTGGTTTGCTGCACCCATCAACCCGTCATCTAGGTTTTAAGCCCCATATGCATTAGGTATTTGTCCTAATGCTCTCCCTCCCCTTGCCTCCCAACTCCCGACAGGCCCCGGTGTGTGATGTTCCCCTCCCTCTGTCCAAGTGTCCATGTGTTCTCATTGTTCAACTCCCACTTATGAAAAGCTGGCAAAAGTTTTGGTCTTTATTCCTCATCTAAGTTACTCTCTACCTACAGTCAGCTGTCCTAATCCTAATAAATCTCTACTTCCAAATGGAACTCTCCTATCTCTCCAATCGTCTGGCACACCAGCCACATATATCTGAGCAGATCCTGGAGACCCAGCACCTCTTGTCTTGACTTATGTTGTTTCTTAAAACCAGAGTTTTCTTGTTTTTCTTTCCAACTCTTTTAAAATCCCAATTTATCTTCCTACATTCATCCCAGAAGCCACCTTTGCTATTAAGTGATTTTGATCATTTGTCAGGATTAATATTTCTGTCTTCTGAGGCTCCCTCTTTGCTCGTTCTGCTCCATATTTTTCGTCCATCTGTCCTTATTTAGCATGCTCTCTCCTTCTTTCTCTCTCTCTCTCCCTCCATCTCTTTCTCTCTTTCTCTCTTGACTATAAGCCTCTAGGACATGGTCTCCACCTTCATCTCACTACCCATTCTTGTAGCATTCAGAGTGTCTGGCACTGTGTTTGAGATGTCCTGCTAGACAGCTTTTCACTGATGAAAAATGGAACCCAATTCAAACCTCAATTCTGTAATGTGTGTGCAAATTTAAACAGATAGTACCCTAAAAGTTACAGATAGTATGTGGTATTATGTTCTTTTCAGCATATCTACTCCCATATCCCATACACCAACCACTGATCCAATTTCTTGATTTTATTTCCTATTATCTAGGGGACAGATGTTTTTCAAATTGTGGGATTTAAATATATACTGACCCTGAATTAAGTCACTTTCTTTGCCAGTTTAGGAAAAGCCCCAGATTCCACTATTCCCTGCACTCTTGTATATTTTCCTTGATATATATCATAGAAGGGATTTCTGAAAGCTTCTGAAAAACACATAATAAATTTGGTGCTTCTCTTTTCTTATGGTTTTGTGTTATATTTAGAAATATAATAGTTCTGTTTCATTTCTATATTCCCATAAGCATGGTGTGTAAGCAGTGGATAAATATTTATTGAATGCAAGAAGAGAGAGACAGAAAGAAAGAAAGAAAGAAAGAAAGAAAGAAAGAAAGAAAGAAAGAAAAGGAAGGAAGAAAAATGCAAGTTGGGGAGGAAGGAGGGAAGGAAGGAGAGAGGGATGGAGGGAGAGAGTGAGGGAGGAGGAGATAATGCATCATTTCTTTTTATTTTAAATTGCAAATCTGCTACATTGCCTCTTCTCTTGGTTTCAAGATCTAGTGGATGGCTTTTGTATTCCAAGTTTCAGTGCAACTGTAAGGGTCGCAATGAAGTAAAAAGTCACTAAAAAGAAAACTCAAATGACTCATATTTAAAATGAAACAATTATAATCATGGCCACATACTACTGCAGGCAAACATAATAACTCTCCTGCTCAACTCACTGATTTGCAGACATTTCAGTGCTAGTTATGCACAGACATACACTTGCAACTCACAGATGCCGAACCTATGCTTCTTTAGTCATTCTCGTTGTGATACTTTCTTCACAAATGGTGTTTGGTGATGCCCTTCTTTCTAATTGCTTTAAATTAAAAAGCAATTAGATGCCTACTAATTTCAGATTGGATTCTCTGGGTCAGGACTGAAATGGCTGCAGCATCATTAGGAAGCGAGCATTACACAGTTCCTTCCAACATCAACTGGCCCTTCACAGAGCAGAAGGTCAGGGCCTGATCCTGCAGGTGGCAGCTGTCTTTATAGATGGCAAGATGGAGCAGAAAAATCTCATTGATGTTGTACAGCTCCAGATGATGCAACTGGTCTTCTGACTCTATTTTGAAATAAATTGAGGCATGGCTGGTATATTGAAGCTTCTTTATCATTTTGCATCCCCAATGCATGAGACGCCTGGTAGGTAATAAGCTCAGTCTTTAAAGGATTCATACAATATTGCTTTCTTTTGTTAAACAGCTTACTAAGGGCCTTTTTAGATTACTGAGTTTAAGTTTCAAAGTCCACATTTTCAGATGTTTATTGCTCTACCCATTTCACAGATGAGGAAAGGAAAGAGACTTGGTGACTTGTCCAGTCTTTTGGTCGATCACAGAGTTGGGACTACAAATCGGGTCATCAGCCTCCAGGATTGTCTCCACCCCCCACTCCCACTATATCTCATAATTCAATACAAATGAAATTATCCATCTTTAAGGATTTAGGTTATATACTTTCAAATGGCTCAATCTCCTCATTAACCTTCATGATTCTATAATAATTTTGTCCTCGATGCCAGAACCATGACCTGAAAAAAGATGTCGTCAGTATTTTAGTTGAGTAAGGCAATCACTGGGGCTGTGTTTGCTTTCTCCATCACTGAGACCTTAAAAAACATATGGGTAATTTCAGCAGTAGGTGGATTTTGGGAGCCTGTGGGTGTCAACTGTCTGTCCATTTCAATCACAAGCTTAACAGGTTTTCTCCTCAAAGAATTTTGTCTGCATCACGTATCTCTCCAAATCTTTCTTCAGTTGGACTGAAAAGTGTTACTTTTACTTCCTTCCTACTGGTTCATATTCAGGAGCATGATTTAATGAGTTGGTATTATAAGCAGTTATTTCATTCAAATGGCTTCTTAGAGGAACTACCCACAACAAACTAGCACATTGGCATAGGTGAACCACCCAAAACCACTTCCTCATTCCAGGAAAATTCAGAAGCTTGTCAAGTCAAACTTTCTCTCTTGTGGAAAAATACATAGTGAAACAACTTATATTGATTAGTTTTTAACTAGTTATCTCTGAATTGGCACCTTAGTATTATATCTATTAAGGAATAATGACACCAAAAAAATTTTTTTAAAAAATTTCTCTTGCAAAAAGTAAACGTGAACAGTCAAAAAGAGTGCTGATATTTGGGGTCTCCAGCTGTATTAGAATCTTAAGTTTCAACGTTAAAATTACGTAAAAATTCTTTCTCAATATCAACTAATGTTTTTGACTTAAAAAGTAAAGTATAAGTTCTTAGTTATAAAAGTGTATTTTGAGAAGATACTGGAAATACACAAAAATATGAAAATATATAATAAACAACTTTCATAATATGAATCTTTTAAAAGGTTCCTATGCTTTCTTGAGTTATTTCTCCATTTCTTCTCTTTTTACTTAATTGAGATTTTTCTTCTCAACTTTGTATTAATATCATATAAGAATATTTCATTGTATCAGTGGTCAAAGTGTTATAACTAATACCTATTTATGAACATCTATTTGACTTTTGAATTTTTGTTAGGATAGGTTTAACTGTAAAAATATATACCCATCATATATATGTTATGCCTTTCATATTAATATATTCAACATAACTATATGTTTACAAAATATAAATGTTTGTGTAATTATATTAATATGTGTATAAAACATGTTATATGCTTATAAAATAATTTTCCGCATACCATTTACCTAAGCAACGTTAAAATTTTATTTATAACATTTAGGAATATAAAGAAGTTTTACATTTTTGTGCAATCAAATTTAGTAATATTTTTCTCTGTGGTTTCCTTCATTATTTTTAGGTATATGTAAAAAAAATACACACACATATATATAAATACATATATATATATGTATTTTTTTTTTTTTGAGACAGAGTCCCACTCTGTCGCCCAGGCTGGAGTGTAGTGGCACGATCTCAGCTCGCTGCAAGCTCCACTTCCCGGGTTCACGTCATTCTTCTGCCTCAGCCTCCCGAGTAGCTGGGACTGCAGGCGCCTGCCACCACACCCGGCTAATTTTTTTGTGTTTTTAATAGAGACGGGGTTTCATCACATTAGCCAGGATAGTCTTGATCTCCTGACCTCGTGACCCACCCGCCTCAGCCTCCCAAAGTGCTGGGATTACAGGCGTGAGCCACTGTGCCCTAGAAATATATTTTTGAATAGATAGTATTTTTATTATTTGCCTTGGCTAGCTTTTTAAAAAATGAAATCACTTTTTAGATAGTAGAAATATGATTTTAAAGGTTGCAGCAATATATTGTTATCTTGAATGGCTTCACCAATTCATGCGCCCCCACAAAGAGTTCAAGGTTTCAAGTCTCACTACTCCCACTTTCAATTAAGTGTTATAATTTTAAGTTAGTCATTATATCTGTTCTCATTCTAAAGTTAATGCATCTTTATCACAGGAAGTTTTGAAAATACCAATGAGTACAAAGAAAAAATAGAAATCACTGCTATCATTCAACCCAAGGATAAATACTGTTAACTGTTTCCTGTATTGCTTTCCTGTCCTATTCTCTTAAATCTTACTTGACATATTAATTTTTATCCTGCTTGTGTTTCCTTAACATTATATGTGAGCATTTCCCCACATCTTTACGTACTATGCACTCACATCATTTTTAATGGCTGCTGTTGCCTTGTTGAACGTGTAATTAGTTATTTTCCTATGCTGAGCCTGGAAAATCCTTCCAATTATTCGTGATTTTTAAAAAGGATGTTGTAATGAATATCTTTGGGAACACACATTTCACAGCATCTCTTTAATTTCCCGAGAAACAGTGCTAGTACTGAAATGTTGGGATCAAAGGATATGAATTATATCACTTCATTTCTATTGTCAAATTACTTATGTGGTAGGTTAGAAAGAGTGTATCATTAATTTTGCTTTTCAACTTCCAAATTTTGATTTTTTACTACAATTCAGCTTGTTTGGCGCAATCATTAAAAATTTATATGTCATCTTTCATGCAACAATATTTTCTGTTATTGAATGTTTATCCTGTGAAAACTCTTTCCTAAACTTAGCCTTTGCACTCTCTATATTTCTTATCCTTCAACTCTCTATATATTATAGCTCATCAATTTTTTCCTACCTGTTATTTCCCTGAAAAGGGAAAATTAAGATTTTATGTATGGAATCTATGGCTGTAGAGAAGTTTTACAATTTTGTGTGACCAAATTTAAAATTTAATTGTATTTGTTATTTCCTTCATTAATTTTATGCATGGAAATTTATTTTCTAAGCAGGGATTATGTAGATATTTTTGTGTCTACAGCATTTTCTTCTCTTTTTAGAATATGGTTTTCTTTTATTTTGAGACAGAGTTTCACTCTTTTTGCCAAGGTTGGAGTGCAATAGCACAATCTTGGCTCACTGCAACCTCCGCCTCCCAGGCTGAAGTGATTCTCCTGCCTCAGCCTCCCAAGTAGCTGGAATTACAGGTGTGTGCCACCACGCCCAGCTAAGTTTTTTGTATTTAGTAGAGATGGGGTTTCACTATGTTGGTTAGGCCAGTCTTGAACTCCTGACCTCAGGTGATCCACCCGCCTTGGCCTTCCAAAGTGCTGGGATTACAAGTGTGAGCCACTGCACCCGGCAGGTTTTCTTTTTTGTACTTAATGATTTTATCTTTTCAGAATTTATTCTGGTGTATCTGTAAAGAGAAGCTATTTCTGTACTTTTTTCTCAACTTGCTAATCATTCATCAAATCATCCTTCCTTTGCTCATTGCTTGGCATTGTCATTTTTGTTAAATATAAAATCTCATAACATTTTTATATTCTCCAAAGTCATGAATGTTCTCCAAAGTCACTGATATGTGGTTCTGTTTCTGGCCTATCTCTTCTATTTCACTGATGTGGCTGTTTGTTGTTAGTTTGTTTTTAATTTTATTAAGGTCCATGATATGTAAGGAGTAAATGTTTTGTTAGAATTTAAGACACACAAAAAGGCAACCACTTAATTGAAAATATAAGTAAATGACACTCAGTGGGAGAGCTGCTTCTTAGTGGGGGCCCCGTGGCAGGACACTGTGATCCACGGGTGGATTTGGAAAGGGCTCTGCTGGTGTGCAGGAAGGAATCGTGCAGAGGGAGGGTGTGAAAAGAAACTCATTCAGCGTACATGGAGGCAAAGTGCAGTGAAACCCAGGGGAGTGCCAGGGAATGCCAGGGCCAGGAGGCACAGGGCAAGCTGAGAGGTCGGGGGCCCAGACACTGGGGCTACCTGCCCTGCCGGGCCTGTATACTTGGTTGTATTGATAGACTATAGCACCTGTTTTCACGAGAATTCAATGACAGCTTAGCTTTCAGATATCTAGAAAATGGACTGGCATCTAAGAGGAAATGTACATGCGTGAAAACTCTTACATTTCCTTCCTGGTCATCGTGAGACATCCCCTATCCTACTGGCTGTGGGGGATTTGTTTCCATTTGCATTGATGTATCGATGGGAGCTGATACCACACTCCTTATTCATTATTCTGCTACTTTCTACTTTCCAGGAATCTTCCCACCCACCAAAAAATATCTGTGAATATGCTACCATGTGAAAATATTTTTAAAATTACAGCTACAGTCTTTCTCTGGAGAGCATCACTAGCCCCCACACTGACAATATCTGCCAGGTGCGTGGATGTGTTGCTGAGTTCATCTTCGTTATTTGAAAAGTTGTTAAATAAATTCACTGTCTGGTAGTACTGTGCTGCCCGACCGATCTCTGTGCTGTGGGACCCGCTGCTTTTTGAGGGAACCACATGTGTGCTCCTGGCCTCTTCCTTCCAGGCATGTGGTCGGATGGTATGACAATTTCTGTCCCCTTGTCTTCGGCCTATGCTGCTTATAGGCAGAGGACGTGGTGTCCTGGGTAGGGTCTCTCTCCCTCTGCCACAATGCCCAGCAATTGTCCCCGACAATGTTCCCAGTGTTCCCAAATATGCTCTACACTTTTGCAACTGAACTTGCATCTCTAACCCCTGCGTGTCTCAGGAGTAATTACAACTCTAGATGATAAAACAACTGAGTTTCTGTGAGTTGGTATTTCTTGTGACTTTTGATTCTTAATTCCTAAAGATATTATGTATATTTCCTATTGAGTGTTTTCCTTCACCAATTTCTCATTGAATATGAGTCCCATATTCATTTGAGTCTCATTGAATAAAGTCCCATAATGGTATAAATTTTGGTTGCATGTCTTTTGTCAGTTTCTAGTAAAAAACACTTTTAGAGCCACTCCCTTACACAAACAAATCCATGGTTTAACTAATCTGATTCACTAAAAGGAATATACTAACTTATGAGAAATAAAAATTTAAAAGTTTATTCCATGACTTCTTTTCCTCTTGGCTTTGAAAACCATTGATTTAATCTCTGAAGTATTGTTTCCCCTTTCTGATTTGGCTATTGTTTCAGCCTCAATATTACAAAATATCAAAAAGAATCCATTCTCCTTTTTTATTATTTTATTTCATTTTAGCATTTCTTCCATCATTCTGCGGGCTGGTCCACAATTTGCTTTCTGTTCTTCTGGCATTTCATGTGTCATCTGTACAATGCCTTTTCAGCCCCTATCCGTCCCCATCCCCGCTCCTGTGCATCTACCTAAACCACGTTTTACTTCTGTCCCGGAAGGCCTTATGGTAGTTAAATAATGGTGTTTCTTCTAATATTTCTAGGAATGCTTTATTATTTTATTCTAGACAGATTGGATGCTGTGAATTGAAAGGGACTTCAGGCAATTGCTTACTTTCACCATTGGTTTGTCTTTAGGTTATGTCCAAAGGACAAAATCAAGCATGTTCAGTTTTCAGAAGTAGTAAATGTGATTGAAGTTAAGACTATTTGCTTGTCTATGAAGGCAATGGGACAAGTCATAAAAGAATTTTTTTTTCTTTCCTGTTAGCAAAAAGGAGCTAGTACCAGTCATGTAAGGATATACCAGAAGCTGAACCACGAGTTTTGTTTGAAAGGCTAAAATCATAGACCGAGATTCACATTTGAGACAGTATTGACCTTCGGAGCTAATGACTGTGGTTTGATTTTTTTTTTTTTTTTGAGATGGAGTTTCACTCTTGTCACCCAGGTTGGAGTGCAATGGTGCGATCTTGGCTCACTGCAACCTCCGCCTCCCAGGTTCAAGTGATTCTCCTGCCTCAGCCTCCCGAGTAGCTGGGAATACAGGCACTTAACAAAAACAAAAGGAGCTATAGTGTGTGGGAGGCAGCATAGTATGTTATAGGCAGTGCCTAAACCTTGGCTTCCTCATTCAGAAAACTGGGTGAAATTCTCTTCATCAGATCAGTGCTGGGAAGATTAAGTGGGATAATTTCTGCAAAACATTAATTTCCCTTCTCCTGAACTTCGCAGTGCATACAAGATGAATAAAAAGTGCTGTCTTATTTTCCTATGGTTTTTAAATGTTTGTAATAGCTGCAATGTACTTTGATGTTCAGTGCCTAAATTTTAATGTTTCTAATTATAAAGTTTCCTATTTAATTGATTGCAGCACACATACATTCTATTTAGTTAACTCTTAACATTAGCATTCAACAAAGTAAGAATGGTTTGAGGTATGCTCTTAATTTTGTTTGGCATCAAATTCGTTTATGTCCTTGAAGAGATGTCAGTACTGGATTAGGATCTAGAGATTGAAGCTCTGAACACATAGAAACATGATGCAGTAAAATTCCATATGAACACAATTTCTGTATATTTTAGAAAATACTAATCAAAGGTGAAAACTAGTTGTTCTCCAAAGTCATTAATGTAAGGTCCAATAGCATATTATTTCAGGAAATATTCCAACAAAATTTGTAAGTTTCATGTTTTTTAGGTACATGTAAACTTTTGCATCCTTTAAATGTTGAGTGTTTTTTAAAAAATGTTTTAAGAGGACAAGCGCTGCCAAATGTTTTTGAAGTACAGTATGATTTATCAGCTGTAAATGGAATATAACATTTTAGAATATTCAAGAGGTAATGAAAGCAACAGTTAACGTATAGCAAGTCTTTAGTAAATGTTATTTTTCTAACCTAGAATTTGACCAAAGGAAATTATACGGTTTAGAATTGAGCTGTCCCCAGGGACTTGAAAAAGTCCTTAAAACATATTATTTTCTTTCTTTCTAGAGGCTTGTATCAGCTGTTCCTCCCTTAAATAAAACAGCAAGCTACTATTGTATCCATTTCACAATAGCATCAAAATTTCTGTTATATATTTCCCTTTGTGATTTAAATGATATTAAAATAAAAGATTTATTCTGGACTATTCACTATGTTCTTAAATCAAAAATTATCTTTGCTAGCCCTAATTTTAAGTGAAGCATTAATAATAATGCTACTTAGCATTTGCATAGCACCTTATACTTTTAAAGTGCTGAAGATTATTAATTAGATACTCTCCCCACGAGCCCTGTGAGGTAGGTCAGCCTTATCCTCTCTTTTTACAGACCCAGAGGTTAAGTGGCCCGCCCAAGGGCCCAGACATTCCAATTGCACTTGAACTTGGAGTTTGATTTCTAATGTTGGTGCAGACCAGAGAACTCAACTACTCCATATTAACAGATTAAAATATAGCAGACAAGAGCAAATCAAAATAGACTTTTAACTGCTTAATGATAAAACAGTAAATATTTGAAGTTAGCTTTCCATTTTAGCCTGTCTTAGAGCTTTTATAAGGAAATCATAGCTCATTTTATAAAATTACAGTAATTTTAAAACAATTAGAAAATTAAACAAGGTTTCTGGTAGAGAGGTCAGTTTGAGGAAGAGGGCAACCCACCTCCTCCTTAATGACTAAGTTAAACTGAAAAATGGGCTGCTTTGCCACGGCCAATTCTGGTCACTTTCATGGGGCCTCTTTACAGTGCCTGCTTCCACCAAGAAGTAAGTTGAAGCAGAAGAGAGATATGGTCATGGGCTCCTTGTGTCCTGTGAGTTATTAACTCTTTGACGTCAGCTGCTTCCCTCCCGGCACACACATTTTGGATGTGGTCAATGAACTTGCTGGATAATGACCTTCCCAGAGCTGGTGTGTGTGTGTGCCAGAGACTGATCTCTGACTTGTGGAATCAACTCAGATTCTATTGTCTCATACTAGTACCTTGCCTTGTGCCAATAAAACCCAAGACTCCATTTTTATTTTCCACTTGTTTCAGAAAGGATGTTGATCTTATTAGCATTGGCAAATCCATATGTGTCTACAGAAACCTCAATTCTTGTCTCCTCAGAAGAAAGAATTTGACCAAGGGGCATAAGGCAGAGGGAGAGACAGAGGCAAGTTTCAGAGCAGGAGTGAAAGTTTATTAAAAAGTTTTGGCCGGGTGTGACGGCTCACGCCTGTAATCCCAGCACTTTGGGAGGCTGAGGCGGGCAAATCTCGAGATCAAGAGATCGAGACCATCCTGGCCAGTATGGTGAAACCCCATCTCTGCTAAAAACACACAAAAAAATTAGCTGGGCATGGTGGCACGAGTCTGTAGTCCCAGCTACTTGGGAGGCTGAGGCAGGAGAATCGCTTGAACCCGAGAGGCAGAGGTTGCAGTGAGCCGAGATCGCAGCACTGCACTCCAGTCTGGTGACAGAACGAGACTCCATCTAAAAAAAAAAAAAGGCAAAAAAGAAAAGAAAGTTTTAGAGCGGGAATGAAAGGAAGTAAAATACATTTGGAAGAGGGCCAAATGGGCAACTTGAGAGATCAAGTGTGCCATTTGACATTTTACTTGGGGTCTTATTATTGACCTGCTTCTGGGGGGTTGCATCCTTTCTGTCCTGATTCTTCCTTTGGGGCGGGCTGTCCATACGTGCAGCAGCCTCCCAGCATCTGGGAGGGGCCACATGCACAGTGAGTTTACTGGAGTTGCGTGCATGCTCACTTGAGGCGTTTTTCCCTTCCCAGTCGAGTGTTTCTAGAGGAAGGTCCTCTACCAGCTAAGTTCCACCGTTTTGCCTCTTAGTGAGCATGCTTGAGTCCACTCATCCGACTCTTGAGATTTTACTGGGAAGCTTCTGATCACCAGCTTCAGGTATTTCTGTGGACTGGGAGACTGACTTTCCCTGGCACTGGCTATGCCCAATTATTATTTTAGCTTAACAAGGGCTTGACCATCACCTGACGGTCCCTGACATTCCTGGTGACCTGGGGCCCTCTTTCCTGCCCTGTGCATGTCTGACTAACTACCTACTGTAATAATGCAAGTCATTTCTCAGAAAACAGCTCCTATGTCACTTCTTGAGGCTTTTGGGGAACTTGATGGATTCTTTTCCTCAGCTAAGTGCCTTTCGCTTATCAGCTTTTGAAAAATGAAAATTATAGTTTTATCTTTATCTCCTACAAAACCTGGTTCTCAGTTTTTACACATGGGATTTTGGCTAAACAAGAGGTGAAACCGCATTTGTCTTGGCCTAGTCAGATGGTTTGGCACGTGCTCTTGTGACTAAATACTACCGTTGTTTTAAAAATAGTTATTTCTTGTAAAAATTGTGAATGAGAAAGGGGAAAATGCATTCTTAAAATTTCTGTCATGTCCCTAAAGTGATGAATCTGAGATGCAAACAGGGGAAGGAAGAAATAGAAAATCTGCAAGATCTGCAGTGTTAGGAGGTGAGAAAAGCAAGTGTCTTGTGGGAAGAAGTGGACCCTTGGACCCACGTGTGAGCCTCCACCTGGGTGGCCCTCAACCCCTGTGCCAGCATCCCCGTGACTGGGCTGCACTCTGGGAAGGGTCATTCCTAATGAGGTATAGGCAACCTCCCCTGCTCGCTCTGGTTCAGGATGCTTGCGAGGGAGCAGGCATTCAACTGGACTATTTGTTGACACAGAATTTTGAAGCTCTCATTGCCTTCCTCTCCTGGGAGGTCACACTGCTGTCCAGGTCCTGGTCGTCCTTCATCCCAAGGGGGCTGCATGTCTCAAAATGAGACTCCAAATCTTGAGAGAGGAAGGATTAAGATCTGATGTCTCCGTAGGAGGTAGCAAGCTTTTGACTTAGTTTATGAATATTTCTTCAGTGTCTACTCTGCACCAGACATTGCTTCACGGATTAGCACAGATAGAAGAACGAATCAGGCAACACTTTTGAATGTTAAAACCTAGTTTTAATTGTAAACTGTATTTGCAAATCTGAAGAAAATTTGTTGATTTTATTCTTTTTGGAAGATGAGTGAAAGAGACTGATTCGACACCTGGAAAGAATGTTTTGATTTTTAGTCTCCATTATTAGGATTTATTAGAAACATTAGAATAACTTAATACAAACACAAACTAAAAGCCTTATCTACCTTTTGTATTACAATCTAATTTCTCCCTTGAGAAAAGGCTGAACATTTAAAAAAAGAAGTTAATAAGGTGATAGTGAAATAAATAAGTTAGAGAAAGAAAATATCAGGGATGATAAGCTAGGAGAGATGGAGCTTCTAAGAAAAGAAGGCTTTTCTAGGCCATTGGTAGGTGGAGGGGGATCAGGCAGTCAAGCCCAGGAATTATGAATCTTGTTATTAAACAAAAGACAATAATTTCCAAAATTTGGAATGTGAACACTTCTAGCAAGAATTTTTGAGAGTTTCCTCGATATATATGTATCAATTATAAATCATGTACTATCATAAAACACATACATAAAGAAATTTAAAAAATAATAAATTAAAAACAATAGTTTAATGTGAAAGTATATATGTTAAGAGTATAAAATTATTTAAAATACAGTAGTGTAGTGAGAGCAATGCTTCATTAATTTTGAAGATTTTGGCTTAAGGTTTAAAGTACAGCAATTCAAATGTCTATTTTTAAGTTCAGTTTACTTCACTATTTAGTTTGAAAGTCTATCATAACTAAATCATAAAAAAACCTGCACAAAGATATTTAACTCCAAATAGGAGAAATGCATGATGAACTATGCTTAATTAAGTTGTAATATTTGTTTTTCAGCTCTATCCTATGTTTTTCAAAATTTTACGCCAAGATTTTGTAGAACTCGCTACTAAACCTCCATCTTCATTTATGTCAATCAGTTGTATCAGCAAAGTAAAAGGAAAATGTGTCTTCTCCTTTTTTAAAAAAAAATTCCTAGACATTTTTCTGGGGAGAGGAGGGGGAATTGTGAGCAAATCAGAGGATTCTAAGTTTCTGAAGTATGCCGCTATAAGATTTATTTAGAGATAATTTATTTACATAGTTTTTAACTACAAAGTTCACATTAAGGAAACACAATCATCTCTTTCTTTCAAAATATTTGCAAACATCTTTTTCCAAAAAGCAGCACATTCCATCATTCTGTTAATTTAAAACTGTATCAGCTAACACGCATTTGTCAGTAAATAGCAGGCAACTTGACTAAAAACGGCTTCTGCCATGATGGTATTGAACAAAGTATGTAATAAAAAAGGCTTTAAGATGGAATAGAAGATCTGTGATGTCATCAAGAATCTAGTTTCTTTTTTTCTCTCTGCCATTCTTGGCATGCTTAGTTTTCTCCTCATGTTCATACCCCATGGTTGCAAAATGACTGCTGTGGATCCAGTCGTCCTGTACTCACTCCCATGAGCATCCCCAACAGATAGGAAGAAGGTCAGGGGAGAAACCTGTCTATCTTCTCTGTTATCTGTCCTTTATTATGGAAATTCATGGCTCCCTTTTCATTGGCTGAAACAGCAGTGAATGGGAGAAGGAGGCAGGTTTCTTCCTCGTTTAATATGCCTGCTTATTTGTATCAGCGCAAACCTGAAGCTCTTTTCCTTGAAGCTTTCAAGCCACTTGTCCATTTTGTGAAGGTGAGCTGGCAAATGCTAGATAATGTCGTGTGGATTCCTTTTGACAAGATTTGCAGCCTCTGCGTGCACAAGTCCCCGTGTGCCTTCAGGCTGGCTCTTGTGCTACACGTGTCAGGGGACCATCTGATGGGAGCTCGCCAGTGTCACTGCGGGCATCCAATACCAGGGAGGTTTGTCTCTTTTCTTATCTATGGGAAGAGATATCTACTTCTCTTCCAAAAATAGTTTTTTTGCAGCCTGTGGGAATAAACATTCCATTCTGGGGCCCCTTAGGCTAAACAACTTATTTCATCGTTCACACACAAAAAATTCGTAAATGTCTTCTTACTATTGACCTTTAGTGGGTTAACTCTTGGAGCTCCATAGACCCTTCCCATAACACACAGCCCTCATCTCTACTTGCTTGCTAATGTCATCAACTAAACTCTTCCGCAAATAACTAAAACAGAAATGAACTCATTTCTTTCCTCCAAAGCTTTCTGAGAGCTACCAGAAGAAATGACTCTTATGCAATGTAAAATAATGTCATCCAAAAGTATAATCTTTAGACGAGTATATAGAGACAATATAGGTAAAACCATGCTCCTTATCTTGGCTAAAGTAAACTAATCCAGTAAGATAAAAGATCAAGGATTTTAGCTTAACTTTCTTTTTGGTTGAGGAATTGTATTTAAATGCTAACTGATGTCTTTCCTTGTTGGGTCTCAGTCTGTTACTAAAGTAAAACTTTAGGAAGTAAGTATAATATATTGGACGGGGAAGGCTAACGTGAGGCAGTTCCGTGGTATTTTCTCAGCCTCAAAGGACTTCCATTTTGAGCTTACAGGAAACCGGAAATGAGACCTTAGGCCTCGAGGTGAAAGTTGAATTTCTATTTCCTAGAGCTAAATGATAGTTGGTTTGCTCCTCCTTTTAGACCTTGAGGATATTATATTCCTTCTCCATGTGAGTATTCTGGACCATTCTTTATTTTTCTTTTTAAGCATTAGACTTAACACGACTTAAATCTTAGAAAATATGTCAATGCATTTTGGTGCCTGGGCACACAATTAATCTTCATCTATCTCTGGTAATATAAACACACCTGTGGGATGTTTTCCATTGAATACATGAAAAGAAAACTCATAATAAATCTCAGACTGATAGCTTTATCATGACTGACAGTGCTGCTGGAGGCTCCTTCTTTATGAGTATAATTTGGGAGTATATAAAAGCAGGAGATTGATTTCTACAGAACCTTGCTTTTTCTTTAGTATTTATTCCAAGCTGTGTGACTCTTCCTCTTTTTTAATAAAAAAAAACCCACAACATGCAGTTCCTGTATTTAATTTATATAGCGGAATGTACACATGCACACACTCACCCTCACACACATGCATTATTATTTAATGCCTGGAAGACACAAAATGCCGAATGAGAATTCTGTATGTGATTTCCTCCTACACTTCTCAGGCAAGAGTGTCCTCTTTAGAACTTGCTGCTTTGGTGAGGCAAGAGAGAATAATTTGATCCCTTAACTAGAATGGGTGCTTCTAGGATATCCAAGTAGTAGATTTACTGTCACTATTAGAGTTAAATTATACTTACTGTTAGTGAAGTGTTAATCAAATCTCCCAAATCAAATACTCATATTTTGTAGTAGAAACTTTTAAATCATTCTGGCATGTTCTAGAGCCATGCCTTGGAGGTCTGGGATGTGGGTGGGAAATCCCATGTGGGAAGGCTAAGTGGAAGAGGCTCAAGCCCTGCACCCTCTCTTTCATTCCTACACCTTTGTTTTTATCTGTTTCATACTTTGGTGCTCTGTGCATGATGTCTAAAACCATGCTTGTCAAATTAGTTTATACTGGTCTATGGTATATAAGAGTAAATACAATTTCCAGAGAACTAGAGAATAATTCTTTTTCACTTTAAAGATCTTTAAATAAAGATCACACTTTGTTTTCAGAATTGATTAATTCTGTGTTGCTGGATTCGGTGCTCATATCTTTGGACCCATAAGGGTAGACATATTATATAGTAAGCAGTTCTCTCATCCCCCATTTTGAATTTGGTGAAATTTCCCCAGTACTAGAGAGAACAGTGTTTTATTTAGGAGGACCTGGGAAGAGAAAAATTTGAATGATAAAGATTAACTTTTAAAAAACTTTTCAGGCTAGGCACAGTGGTTCATGCCTATAGTCCCAGCACTTTGGGAGGCCGAGGAGGGCAGATCACCTGAGGTCAGGAGTTTGAGACCAGCCTGGCCAACATGGCTAAACCTCATCTCTACTAAAAATACAAAAATCAGCCAGGTGTGTTGGCAGAACCTGTAATCCCAGCTACTCAGGAGCCTGAGGCAGGAGAATCACTTGAACCTGGGGGGCAGAGTTTGCAGTGAGCTGAGATTGCACCATTGCACTCCAGTCTGGGCAAAAGAGTGAGATTCTGTCTCAAAAAAATAAAAAATAAAAATAAATTTAAAAAAACTTTTCAGTGCGATATAATTTTAGACTTAGACTTATAGAAAAGTTGCAGAAAACAATATGCATATTTCCCACATACCTTTCAACTAACTGCTCCTAATGAGGACAGCTTCCACCACCATAGTACATTTATTGAACCTGAAGTAATTAGCAATAATAACTGATTTGAAATGAATCTATGTACCCAATTCAAATTTTGCCAGGTTTTTCACTAGTAGCTTTTCTTCTTGTCCAAGATCCAATCCACTATTCCACATTGTGTTAAGTTGTCGTGTCTCCTTGGTTTCTTCCACCCCATAATAATTCCTCAATCTCTGTTTTTTATATAAAGAATGGTTTTAATAATTAAAGGTTTTCAGTTCATCAACTGTATAGAAATTCTCTTGTTACATGTGGTTGTGTGCTGAGAGGTTAAGACTGACTTTAACCAACTGATTTGAAAATGGGATTGAATACTTGTCAGATGCTATTCAACAAACATTCTGAAATATGACAAAGCAATAGACAATGGAAGTTATTACCTACGTCGATAAAACTGTTGTTAAAATCCTAGATTTGACAACTTACGGTCTGTGTAGGTTGGTAAAATTTTAGGCCAGATTCTAATATTCCACAAGCTGAACATAAATCTGCAGAAATATGTAGCTCTAATACTTTGAATTTAACTGGGGTTGGTTTTGTGTTCAATGGACAAACAAATGAAACAATAAAGGCATCATTTTAATTTTATTTTAGGATATGTGTCTGTTAGTTTGCAAAAGTGTGGGGAATTGGGAAGAAGTAGTTCACTATGTACAAATAACTTCTAACTGTATTGTTTTGTAGCCAAGTAATAGTATCTGTATAATGTTTAGATTGAAAATTTTCTTCTAACAGAGTATGTGCTTAGTTTTTTGAAATGTATAAGTTTCAAGTGCACTTGACAATAATTTGTATTCTTTGTTTGGTGGGTGTAGGGCTCCACATACTTTTATTAGGTAAATTGTGTTCAAAATAATATTCAAATATTTGAAGCATCAGCATTTAAAATGGTATGCTGCAATCTCCAATGTTCATGAGTTTTTCAACTTCAATTTCTCCTTTCAGTACTCTCAATAATTTCTTTATAGGTTTTATAGTTTCTTTGTTAGAATACAAATTTGGCAGTCTTCTATCTTCATAGTGAATTACTCCTTGTATTATTGTGATCGTTAATTTTTATGTTTCAACTTGGCTGGACCATGGTGCCCAGATATTTGGTCAAACGTTATGTTTATAGGAAGGTAATTTTAGATAAGATTAACCTTAAAGTCACTGGACTTCAAGTAAAGCAGATTCTCCTGCATAATATGGTGGGTGGGCCTCATCCAAGCAATCAGAGGCCTTAAAGAGCAAAGACTGATCTTCGCTGCATGAGAAGGAATTCTGCCAGCAGACTGCCTTTGGATTCTGTGATGGTTTATTTTGTGTGTTAACGTGACTGAGCCACAAGGTGCCCAGATATTTGGTCAAACATTATTTGGGGAGTTTCCATGAGAGTGTTTTTAGATGACAGTAACACTTCAATTAGTACATTGAGTAAAGGATATTTTTGCCTTCTACAGCATGGATGGGCCTCCTCTTATCAGTTTAAGGTCCAAATGGAACTAAAGGCTGAACCTTCCCTGAGTAAGAGAAAATGCTTCTGACTGATGGGATCTTAGAACTGGGACTGCAACTCTTTCTAGTTCTATAGCAGTTTTCAGGCTTCAGACTCAAGCTGGGACACTGGTTGTACATATTTTGGTTTTGCCAGCCTCCAGAATCATTTGAGCCAATTTCTTACAATAGATCTCTTCTTCACACACACACACACACACACACACACACACACACACACACACACGCTGTTTCTTTGGAGAACTCTAACTAATATATACTTGAGCTGTAACTCTTCTCTGAAGAATTTGAACTTCCCAAGTCTCCACGATCACATGAGCCTATTTCTCCAAAAAAATAGTTTTCTCTTTCTATATACACACATACTGTTGGATCTGTTTCCCTTGGGAACCCTGATTTAATATAGTTATGCTGTGCCCCATTTAGTCCTAATAATGATTTTTGCCCTAATGTCAGTTTTGCCTGACATTAATGGTGCTGCACCAGCTTTGCCTTTGGTACTCTGTTTTTTCCATCCTTTTAGTCAATCTTTTTGTGTTGTATTGGATGATGTTTCTGTAAAGCTCTTAGAGCTGGATTGTGCTAACGATCCAGTCTGAAAATCTGAGTCTTTTAACAGGTGAATTTAATCTACTTACATTTATATATGTTAAATGTATATACATATATGTATTTACACACACACATACACACTCTTCTAATTTAATACCTTCACAGCAACATTTACAGAGGAGAAAACAATGGTAGAGAAGGATTAAATAACTTGACTGAGGTTGTGTAATTAATAAAGGCCTTTCCAGAAGCTATATTCTTAATCTCATTATACTAATTCTCAAGTTAAATATTATATTTCTAATCTTTAATGATTAGTATTATATTTATACAAAGTTTCTTGATATGATGAAGTCCAATCAATATCAATGCATTCTTTCTGAAGAGCAGAAGGGTCTTTAGGAAACCTTTTTTCCTAGTCTTGTCTTCTTTTTTTTCCCCCAGATTATTGTTGTTTACTAATTTTATACCTTTTTAACCACCACCTTACAAAGTCATTATTATTTTTTACAGAAGGACTTATTTAGATATGCTCATTTTTTTTTTCTTACCATTTTTCTTGCATCCTATTTCTTTTTTTTGAGTTCAGTTTACTTTTTCCTGAGGTATGTACTTCAATCCTGGTAGTAAGTTCTAATGAGTGTCTGTAAATGGCACAATCTTTTGTTGGTTGTTTGTCTGCAAATGACCTTATTTTTGCTTCAATTCTCACAATTTTTGTATTATCATTACCCCTCAGTAATTTAAATGTTTTGGCAGCTAATGGGCTGATACGAAACTTCCTCTCAGCAATTGTATTGCATAGGCAATCTTTCCAGAAAGCCTATTTGATGGCTGTCTATGCTGCTTAATCTTTTTTTTCCAGCTTTATTGAGGTGTAATTGACAAATAACAATCTACATGTACTTAAAACATACAGCATGAGATTTTGATATACATATGCTTTGTGAAATGATTCCCATAATGAAGCTAATTAACATACCTAAGACTACATATTCCACATGTTATATGTGGTGACAACTATTAAAATCTACTCTTAGAAAATGTTCAGTATACCATATACCATACATTATTATGAACTACAGCCACCATGATGTACATTAAATCCTTACGGCTTATTTTGTTTATAAGAGAAAGTTTGTACATTTTGGCCAACATCTCTTGATTTTCCCAACCCTCCATCCCCTATCAAGCACTATTCTACCCTCTGTTTCTCTAAGTTCAACCTTTGAGATTCCACATATAAGTGTTATCATTGAATATTTTGTCTTTCTGTTCTGGTTTATTTCATTTAGTATAATGTCCTTTAGGCCCATCCATGTTGCTGCAAATGTCAAGGTTTCTTTCCTTTTTAAGGATGAATAATATTTCGTTCTATGAATATGTTTGGTGTATGTGTCTGTGTTCCACTGTATGTGTGTCTATGTATGTTTATGTGTATTCAGCCTTTTTAAAGGCTAGGTAATATTCCATTTTATGTGTACGTGTGTGTATGTGTATGTGTGTACATAAATTTTTTTCAGTCATCTTTTCACAGATGCTTACATTATTTTCATATCTTGGCTACTGTGAATAATACTATAATAAATGTGGGAGTGCAGATATCTCTTAGAGATAAAACTACTTTAAATTTCATATGGAACCAAAAAAGAGCCTGTATATACAAGACAATAATTGTATATACAACAATAAAAAGAACAAAGCTGGAGGCACCACACTGCTTGACTTCAAACTATACTACAAGGCTACAGTAACCAAAAGAGCAAGGTATTGGTACCAAAACAGACATATAGACCAATGGAACAGAGCAGAGACCTCAGAAATAACATCACACATCTACAACCATCTGATCTTTGACAAACATGACAAAAACAAGCAATGGGGAAAGGATTCCCTATTTAATAAATGGTGTTTGGAAAATTGGCTATCCATATGCAGAAAACTGAAACTGGACCCCTTCCTTACACCATATACAAAAATTAACTCAAGATGGATTAAAGACTTAAATATAAGACCCAAAGCCATAAAAATTCTAGAAGAAAACCTAAGCAATGCAATGCAGGACAAAGGCATGAGCAAAGACTTCATGACTAAAACACTAAAAGCAATGGCAACAAAAGCCAAAATTGACAAATGGGATCTGATTAAACTAAAGAGCTTCTGCACAGCAAAAGAAACTATCATCAAAGTGAATAGGCAACCTACAGAATGGGAGAACATTTTTGCAATCTATCCATCTGACAAATGGCTAGTATCCAAAATCTACAAATAACTTAAACAAATTTACAAGAAAAAAAACAACCCCATCAAAAAGTGGGCAAAGGATATGAACAGACACTGCTTAAAATAAGACATTTATATGGCCAACAAACACATGAAAAAAAAAGCTCATCACTCCAGTTATTAGAGAAATGCAAGTCAAACCACAATGAGATACTATCTCATGCCAGTTAGAATGGCGATCATTAAAAAGTCAGGAAACAACAGATGCTGGAGAGAATGTGGAGAAATAAGAAAGCTTTTACATTGTTGGTGGGAATGTAAATTAGTTCAATCATTGTGGAAGATAGTGTGGCAATTCCTCAAGGATCTAAAATACCATTTAACCCAGCAATCCCATTACTGGGTATATACCCAAAGGATTATAAATCATTCTACCATAAAGACTCATGCACACGTATGTTTATTGCAGCACTGTTCACAGTAGCAAATACTTGGAACCAACCCAAATGCCCATCAAAAATAGACTGGATAAAGAAAATGTGGCACATATACACCATGAAATACTATGCAACCATAAAAAAGATGAGTTTGTGTCTTTTGTAGGGACAGGGATGAAGCTGGACACCATCATTCTCAGCAAACTAACACAAGAACAGAAAACCAAACACCACATGTTCTCACTCATAAGTGGGAGTTGAACAATGAGAACACATGGACACAGGGAGGGGAACATCACACACTGGGGACTCTCGGGGGGGTGGGAGACTAGAGGAGGGATAGCATACATACCTAATGTAGATGATGAGTTGATGGGTGCAGTGAATCACCTTGGCAAGTGTATACCTATGTAACAAACCTGCACGTTCTGCACCTGTATCCCAGAACTTAAAGTATAAAAAATAAAATAAAATAAAATAAAATAAAATAAAGGATCTGTTTTGGGTATCAAATGTGATGGTTATCAACTAATGCTTAGTATATAGTTTGCACTTAATAAATATTTGTTTACTGAATGAAAAAAATTCTGTTATTTATAAAGTACTCAGTCTAAGATATTTTGTATAGCAGCCTGAATAAAGTAAGACATCTGCAAAATTTTCTGTGTGCATTTGAGAATATGTATTCTGCTATTGTTGGAAAGTTTCACACATGTATATAAGGTTCATTTGGCATAAAGAGTAGTTCATGTCCATTGTTTCTATATTGATTTTTTTTGTCTGGATATTCTATTTATTTTGGAAGTGAGGTATTGAAGTCTCCTACTATTATTGTATTGCTATCTATTCATTCTCTTAATTCTGCTTATATTTGGTTTATATACTCATTTGTTCTGATATTGAATATATATTTATTTATAATTGTTATTCTTCTTAATGAATTGAGTCCTTTATAATAATTATATAATAACTTTATTTGTCTTTTGTTACAGTTCTGGACGTAAAGTCTATTTCTTCTGATGTATGTATAGCAACTCGTTTTTTATTTTGGTTTACATTTGCATAAAACATCTTTTTCATCCCTTAACTTTCCTATTAGTGTTCTTGAAGTTTAAGTTAGTCTCTTGTAGGTAGCATGGAGTCTTTGGGTTTTGTTTTTTGTTTATTTTTCAATTCATTCAGCCACTCTATGTCTTCTAATAGAAAATTTTAATCCATTTATATTTAATGTAAGTGTTGCTATGTAGGACTTACTATTGGCATCTTGCTAATTGTTTTCCGATTGTTTTAGTTCTTTGTTTCTTTTTTTCTCTTCTGCTGTCTTCTTTTGTTAATTAATTATTTTATGATAGTATGCTTTGATTCTTTTCTCTATGTTGTGTGTATCCACTATAGGTTTTTGGTTTTTGATTACTGTGAGACTTACATAAAGCATATTATATTTATAAGTGGATTTTAAGCAGAGAGCAACTTAACATTTTACATTTTGAAATATTGTGTCTACAGTAACAAATTATTGTAGTTATAGGTGTTTTGAATACTTGCAACCTTTGAAGTACAGTTACAAGTAAATTACAGAGCACCATTCCTGCATTAGAGTATAGTGAATTTCACTATATATTTACCTTTACTTACCTTTCACTATTACCTTTACAAGTAAAATTTACATATATATAATATTATGTATTATTCATGGAATATATATGTATATTAATGCTATTAATTAACATCCTCTTATTTCAGCATGAAGAACTCCCTTTAGCATTTCTTCTAAGGCAGGTTTAGTGGTAATGAACAACCTCATCTTTCATTTTTCTGGTAGAGTCTTTCATCTCTTCTTTATTTCCAAAGGACGACTTTGCTGAATAAAGTATTCTTGATTGGTAGTTTTATTCTTGCAGCACTTTAAGTATATCATCTCACTCTCTCCTGGCCTGCAAGGTGTTTCCTGAGAAGTTTGTTGATTGCCTTATAGATGTTCCTTCATATGTGACAAGTTGCTTTTCTCTTGCTGCTTTAAAATTCTATCTTTGTCTTTGTTGCCAATTTAATTACAACATATCCCAGTGAAGTCCTCTTTGGATTGAATCTGTTTTGACACTTTTGAGATTTATGACTCTAGGTATCCGTATTGCTCCTAAAACTTGTGAGGTTTTCAGCTATTATTACTTTACATAAACTTTTTGATCTTTTTTTCTTTTCTTTTATTTCTGGGACCCCCATATGTATATTTGTTCACTTAATGGTGTCCTGTAAGTCTGGTAGGCTTTCTTCACTATTTTTTATCCTTTTTATTATCCTCTGACTTAATAATTTCAAAGGATCGGTCTTCAAGTTTGCAGATTCTTTCTTTTCCCTAATCAAAGTATGCTGTTAAAGCTATCTATTGCATTTTTTATTTTGTTTGTTGCATTCTTCAGCTACAGAATTTCTGTTTGGAGTTTTTTGAAGATTTCTTTCTCTTTGTTGAACTTTTTTACTTGGTTTATTTATTCCTTTCCTGTGTTATTGAGCTGTTTATCTGTCTAGGGTAAAGTACTATGATGCTCTGTTCCTGGAGGGCAGGGCTCGGCAGAGACATGGGAACCTGAGGGCAGGGAACAGTGTAGCAGTAGCTCCTGCCCCTGAGAAGGGGACACGGTGGTGGCTCCTTATCCAGGGAGAGCACTGCATCATGGATTCCAGGCAACTCTGTCTGCTGGGATCAGCATGATGAAGACACTGGGGTGTCCTTGTTGTCTAGAGCAGCAGGTGTCCATAACAGAGAGGAGAATTGCTGTGGTCCCTCTGCTCTCCTATTCCCTTCTGGAAGAAATCCCTCTCTTGGGGATCCCTCTTGGTTTTGAGCTGCTCTGGAATGGGGGATGGGGTGACAGAGGTAAAATGCTTCCCAATTTTTCTGTGTGTCCATCCTCAGTTCCTATGCTCCACAGGGTTTCTGTTGCTCCTCATTAAAGTCCAGAGATTCCCCAGACCTATTTTCATTGTTATGTAGTTGTTTATTTATTGTTTTTGTGAGGGAACAAGCATTGGGGCCTTCTATTCTATCATCTTGTTGATTTCACATGTCTTTTTTTAGCTCATCAATTTTTAAGAGTAGATACAGAGAAGTTGCCAAGATAATACAGTTTCTCTTCCCTTGATTGTTAACATCTTAAATTAACTATGGCACATTATTAAAACTAGAAGCCAATGTTGGTACATTCATATTAACAAAACCCCACACTTCCACTAGTTTTTCCCCCTAATTTCTTTTTTTTGCATGTTCAGGATTCCATCCAGAATACCCTGTTACATTTAATCATTGTGTCTCTTTATGGCTATGAAAGTTTCTCACACTTTCTTTGTTTTTGACAACCATGATAGTTTTGAGTACTGGTGAGGTATTTTGTAGCCTGTCCCTCAATTGTAATTTGTTTTATGTGTTTCTCATGATAAGACTGGGATTATAGAAGGTGAAATGGCATTTTCACCCCATAATATCAAGAGAACATGATATCAACGTCACTTATTATTGACGATGTTAACCTTGATCCCTTGGCCAAGGCAGTGCTTGTCAAGATTTTTTCTACTGTAAAGTTGACTTTCCCCTTTGTCATACTACTCTTGGGCAGCAAATCACTAAGATCACACTCAAATCACTTAGCCCACACTCAAACGGCAGGTTACGGGGGGCGGGGATGGGAATAAAGCTCCTGCCAATTTTTAAAATATCATTGTATTTTTTATTATGGTGTCCATTCTTGTAAAAATTTCTGTAACCATCTTAAACCTAAGCATTATCTTATATTCGTTCATAAGGCTGTATTATTTCTGTTTCTTGAGGGGTCCTAATGTTCCTGTGAATTAAATCTACCGGTTCTCACTCATACTGCTTCATTTCCTCAAGTGGTTTGCCATTAGTTTATCGTCCAAAGGACTAATTTGTTTCGTGATCATCCTGTATTTGTCCATGTTTCTGTTTTGGTTTCATTTGGCTTTTTGCTCATGCTGGAGCCCTAACTGTTTCAGTGGTCCAGGCCCAACATTTACATTAATTTCTTGGTTGTGAGTTCCCTCTATGGATTGTCAAAGCCAAACATCATGTCTGAGAGCTTTGATTTCTCCCAGATGGCTTTTCCTGTCCATTCTAGAATCTGGCCAGGTGGCAAGCTTCCTTGCTGCTTCCCAGTGCCAACAAGTGAACCCATCTCACTCATACCCATCTCACCTACCCGACGCCCTCTGAAGTTCTGTGCTCTGCACTGAAGAGTGCAGCCCCAGTCCTGCCCGGCTTAGGCTGTGGCAGCATCTCCTGTGTAACCAGAGGACAGGTGTTGTGTGGGGTCTTCTCTGCTTTCCACAGAGCCTTTGGCTCTCCTCTTAATTTCTGAAACCTGCAGATTTTCCTATCTTTCAAATGCAGCAGAGTTTTAAACGATACTTTCTATTTTATCTAGTATTTTTATGTGTTTGGAGCTTACCACTCTCTACCATTTCTATCTACCATTTTACCAAAGTCTCCTTTAATTCTTCTAGTAACACAACAATTCTTATACTGATACCGCATATTCATTAAAGGAAAGGGAAATTTTGATCAAGGAATGTTATCACACTCAGGGTTGCTGTCAGTCTTCTGAATAGTCATGTTTATAATTAAAAATATATATTTCTAGTAGTTCTTCAGAATAAATGCAACCTGAACTTTTGAAAGTAATTATCGAATATTTATTGAGGATCTACTATGCATAAGGAATTTTGTGATGAGTCAATGATTAAGACATAATCCTTGCTTAAGGAGTTAAACTATAAACATGGAGAACTATTTTAAAAGGTGGAATGTTACAAGTGACATAAAATAGTTACAAATGTGCTGCTAGAGGCCATAGAAGGATGAGCCAATTTCCAGTCAGAAAGACCTCAAAAGTACCATGCAGGAAGACAATGAGCTGGGCTTAGCAAATAGGTGTCATTTGGAGATGCAACAATTGCTTGTTGGCAGATGTCAGATTATACCTAGAGTCAAATAGCAGGGAATGAGAACATTAAACAACCTGGATTTGTGGTGCACACACAGGGTACCAAATAAAAGCTACTCAATGCATGGTCGTCAGTTTGTTCAAAGAGCAAAGTGTTTAAAGTGATTTCTAAAAAATGGAAGGCCGGGCGCGGTGGCTCAAGCCTGTAATCCCAGCACTTTGGGAGGCCGAGATGGGCGGATCACGAGGTCAGGAGATCGAGAGACGATCCCGGCTAACACGGTGAAACCCCGTCTCTACTAAAAAATACAAAAAAATAGCCGGGCGAGGTGGCGGGCGCCTGTAGTCCCAGCTACTCGGGAGGCTGAGGCAGGAGAATGGCGTAAACCCGGGAGGCGGAGCTTGCAGTGAGCTGAGATCCGGCCACTGCACTCCAGCCTGGGTGACAGAGCAAGACTCCGTCTCAAAAAAAAAATAAAAAAAATAAAAAAAAAATAAAAATAAAAAATGGAATCAGAAGGTCTTGGAAAAAAGCAATTGTTAAGGACAAGGTAGACTTAATTAGAGAAAACTTTTTGACAATTAAAAGAATAAATTAAAAATAAGTAGACAAACCAAGTTTTCAGCAGTCTCACCCAGCTCAGGTCCTCACCCTTGGCAAAGAGTCCCCATAAATAGGGTGAGAGCACCCAGTGGAGGGGCTACTCCCTGCAGAGAGGAAGCTGAGCTGCACACCAGAAGTTTCTGTCCACAGAGAGCGGAAGAGGAAGAAGACCAGGAAGCAAGACCCCAAGTGCTTGTTATTCCACTTCCCCTGCGTAGTCGCTAGGGAGAAAGCACTGCAGTGTTCTAAACCAAACATTTAAAAACATATTCACTTATTAATAACAATAACTAATATTAATAAGCATGTATATAGCCCTCTTTGTCTTCAAAGCACTTTATGAACATTAGCTAATCAATTAACAATGGCCTCTTCCTGATACTAATCTTCGGTCTGAACACAGAGACCCCTGGGGACATGAGGGGATGCTGGGCTAGTCCTGAGGTGGCTGCAGTCATCAGAGGCAGACCCTGGGCCTCCTGGCCTCCAGGTGGCACACTGTCCAATTCCAATAGTTCTGCTTCCTATGGCAAATCTCAGAAAAACCCCTGTGTATTTCTTTCCTCTCTTCTTCTTCTTCTTCTTTTTTTTAATGTTCTCTTATGACTTTTGGGTAGAGAAAATCAGACTTATTTTCCCCCTGGGGTTCTATTTGTTCTTTCTGTGTTATTGTTTCTGATATAAGCAAATAAACCAACAAGACTCCAACGTATTTCTTTGTTACTCCTTTTATTTACTGTTGACTGAGAGGCTTAATTAGATTGCAGTCTTTCCTCTAGGACTCCATGTCCATGGGGCATGGACCAAAAGCTGCGCAGACCGCCGTGTCTAGGGAGGGACTCGATCCACTTGAGGGACGTCGAACTTACCAGGAGCAGCAAGAGTCCTTTGGATGTGTCTGCTTAAGGATGTAGAATTTACAGGGATCCCCTGACCCCAAGTACATCTGCGGAGTGTGGGGACATGAGCCTCCCCTGCTGGGGTGTATCCCTGGTCCCTTTGGGATTCCTTGGGATTCGCAGTGCCTGGTGATGAGCGCTGCTCAGGAACATTTGGATTTCCCTGGGTGCTTGAGAATGTTTGCATTTATTTTGCAATGATCTTAGAGCAGAATGCTGAAATAAGATCCTCAAAAAATCTCACCACTCTGCTCCCTTCAAGATTTTAGAAGCTGTCTTCTGGTGAGTCACAGTGGAGCTGCTGTGGGGGTTCCTGCCCTGCTTCATGATGGGCTTCTAGTTCTGGTGGGCATCGCTGGTCTGTCATGCAGGTAAGGGAATGGAGCCCTGGGCTGCACAGCCACACCTGGCCTGATGCTTAAGGCTGATCACACACTGAGCATCACCATGACAAAGCTGTGTCCCCACTCTTTCCCTGTCGATCTCCCATCAGTCATTAGTAAGCGGTTGTGTCAGACAAGGCCTTTGGGCATTTTTCCAATGCAAAGCCGTTTAGCATTAGAATTGCAGGATATATTTTGGCTTCTCTGCAAGCCTTTATCCAACCCATTTGTAAACTTACCTTGAATCATGGCAGATTCTCTAGATAGCTATCACTTTGACCTTTTATCTCCATCTCTACAAGGTATCAGGAACAATTGTGCCAGTTAGTATAAACTTTTTCTGTTTTAGTAGGTCTCATGGAAATATACTAAATGAATAAAATGAAGTAGTTTTTGTTCATCTGTTTGTTTTTTATGATTTAAGAGTAAAAATCCTTTTTTTTTTTTTTTGAGATGGGGTCTCATTCTGTTGCCCAGGCTGAAGTGCAGTGGTGTGATCATGGCTCATGGCTCACTGTACCCCTGACCTCCTACCTCCTAGGGCTTATGCAATCCTTCCACCTCAGCCTCCCGAGTAGCTGGGACTACAGGTGCATGCCACCATGCCCTGCTAATTGCTATATCTTTTGTAGAGATAGGGCTTTACTATGTTGCCCAGGCTAGTCTTGAACTCCTGAGCTCAAGCAATCTGTCCACCTTGGCCTCCCAAAGTGCTAGGATTACAGGCATGAGCCACCATGCCTGGCCTGCATTTGTATTATTGTTCCAACACTGATATTTTTACAGTCTAATAGAAACAATCTTATATTCTAGTTTTAAGTTACATTTCAGAGGAAAAGGTGCCTGAAGAATTAAATATATGCAATCCTGAAATTTAAGAGACAAACATTTTAGAAGTTTTAAACATGTGAATTGGTGATTTTAATCTAATTCCCAGTTTTCCCCCCAACAGGAATGAGGACATCCACTAACAACCCTCTGCCCATTAGAGGCAGCAGGGCAGAGAGGAGGAACTCTGGTAGGTGTTTCCTCCCCCAGCCCACCCAGACACTCTGTGTGTGTGTGTTTTTAAGTATCTTTTCTGATTTGTGTCTCATAAATACATTAGTTACTGAGATACTGATCATTTCTTTGGAAGAAAATGCACATCTTGTAATGGAAACAGTCTAGCATAAAACCAAAGGTCAAAATCATTGTGACTGATTGTTTCAGAATAAAGTGCAAGTCCCTTAAAGAGAAATGGAAGTTGACAGGAAGAATAAGAGAACACAAGGCATCTTGGGGCTCATTTGCTTGTCTTCTGCACTGACACAGACTCGCAGTTATTCCTGCCACGTTGGAAGGTGCACTCACTGCTCATCACCAGAGAAAGCCACCGTGGAAGGCAAGCATTTGCAAGTCCATGTTCCATTTGGAATAAGCCCCACATAGAGGCAGATTGCAGGGCCTAGGTCTATTATACCTGGACCACCCGGGGAGACTGAAGGTGTGGAGTTGTATGCAAATGTTTCACTTCGTTCTGCTTTGACTTACATTGCCTTAAATATAGAAAGAAGACGCTTGAAATTCAACTGAAACTTGCATGATGTTTCAAGAAGAAAAATTATCATTTCCAGGAACACAGAACAAGTCCTCATTTGGTTTCTTATGTTTTTCTTAATAAAATAACGTAAAAATTTTCCAGAACAGAGTGAAAAAATATAGATTAAATATAAAAACCTTCAACAGTTAAGGAACACAAAAATTTTTACCCTCTGAATGAATATTTCAATTACATTGCATTTCCTTTTAATAGCTTTCCATGGGAAACTCCACATATATTCAAAAATATACTTTAGTTTACTTATGCAGAACATGAGCCAAAAATTCTATTGTCTAGTTTTCCAATTGGTTTGCCATTTACCTCAACCCTTTAACATTAGTAACTTACACACACATACACACACACACACACCCCCCCCATGTAAATATATTTCTAGATATCATATGTAGGCACCTACACACAAATATATGTAAACATTTATAATACATATCTGCAGATTCATATATATGTATATGTTTGTAATATTTCCATGACAATTTCAACTTTTATACAACATTATATGTTTGTCTTAGCTCCTAATTCTATTTTAGGTATTTTGAATATGAAGAAAGACGCTTCCAATACTTGTCATTTTTCATGGTGCCTAAAATAATGACCTACTAATTTTGCAGTTACCAATTTGAGACTTACTCCATAATTCTAAAATGGTAGTTGGCTAATAGGTTTATGAGACACTTAAAATGACAGTTGGTTAATAGACTAATGAGATTTTTAAAAAAAAAATACAAGGATGAAAATGAGTAAGACCGTATCAAAATGTTCGATGTGTTAATTTGACTTTATCTGAAGAAGACAGAATCACTGAGGGATGGAAGAGAAGTGAGGCCCCACAGTGCTCTCAGCAAGTTATATCCCACAGACTAAGTAGTTTTCGGACATTAATGACACCCACCCTTATCCATTAGCCACAGAGTAGGAATAGTGAATCAGATAAAACTTTCTACCTCACCAAGACCAGTCAAATATACAAAGGAATCAGACTCTCAGGGACATGTTTTGGAAATTTATGCACAAAAGAAAAAATATCCAATATTTAATTAAGACCAATGAGACTCACACATTTTCTATTTTTTGAGAGCCATATAAAAATGAAAATACCCAACTTAAATTTGGAAAGTGGACATTTTTGCCCAACCAACATGGGGTGTAATGAGAAAGTTGTTCCATAATGAACATGTTCAGTTCTTAAAATGGATAAATGTTCACACTTATTTTAACATTAAGAAATTATATTAGTTTAGTTTAGGGACTTCAGGATTTAAAATCATGTTTTCTTGTCAGTCCCCTGGCACTCACATCCATGAAATACTTATAGCATTCCTGTCTTGGTGGAGTATAGCTCTAGGGAACGTGAAGTGAGGGAACAGAAGTGATGGCCACTGGGTAGAAGTCTTGAAGTGGAGAGTTCAGAAATGGCTCAATTATCAATGACGATGACTCCAGGGTATGACCATGGGGGTTTGCAGCAGAGAAAGGGGGAAGCAAAGGTAATTGGGGATGAGGAAGTTTAAAAAACTGAGAAAACCAGATATTAGAAGGACCATCTATCTACATGGATATTAAGATCACTCAGAATAGTGACAAAAGTAGGGGTGTGGAAGACAGGCCCAAAATTATCAACGATGGCAGAAACAAAGCCATCAGTGACTGAGTGGTAGAATGGTGTTTTGGGTGGTAAACAACTAAAACTATCGATTTATCAAAGAATAAATATATTTGGCCAATAAATGGCCAATAAATATAAATGGCCAGTAAATAAACATAAATATAAATATAAATGAACCTTTTGGTAATAATACACAAGACATTTACAAATTGATAATATATACTGTTGGCAATTGCTATGATTTGAATATGTCTCCCAAAAAGCATGTGTTGGAACTTAATCTCGAATGTGACAGTTTCAGAAGGTGGGACCTAGTGGGAGGTGTTTAGGTTATGAGGGCTCCACCTTCATGGATGGATTACTGCTGATTTTAAGTGAATTTGAGGCTGTGAGCTTTACTGCTCTCACAAGTGCATGCTGTCTTGCCCTGTCACCTTCTGCCATGGGATGGCACAGCCAGAAAGCTTTCACAACACACAGCCGCTTGGTCTTGGACTTCCCAACCTCCAGAACCATGAGCCAGATAAATTTATTTCCTTTATAAATTACTCAGTCTCAAGTATTCTGTTACAGCAGCAGAAACTGGACTAAGTGTAAGAAAATTCAGCATCCCCAAACTCTTCTGGTGGGATTGTAAATTGACACAATTTTTACTAGAACACAATTTGGAAAGATATTTTAAAAATTGAATTTTAGTTATGATTTGACATAACAATTCTACCTGTATGGATAATATTATTGAAAAAAATATATTTGTGATTATATAAGAAAAGAGTAAATATTCACAATGTATTGTTAAGTGGAAAGGAAACATTATCACATAACATACATTTCGTAAGAAAATTTTCATGAAGAAAAAATGAAATATAATGTTAGATAAATGTGAAATCTTCGATCATAAGATTCTGAGTGATTTTTATTTTGTTTCTTTAACTTGTATTTACTTAGAAAAACTATTTGCATTAGGTATTATCATTCCCATTTTATAGACAATAAAACATAGGCCAAGAGATAATAACTAATGTTCCAAGAAAAAACAGCTAATAACTTGTGAAGACATAGTTTAAACTCACAAAATTTTGTTTCTCCCAAAAAGAAACAAGGTTTATGTTCACATATCATATATTATGTCAAGTGACAAGAACAAATTATTATAAATACTCCTTCAAAAAAGACAAAAGATATGACAGTTGAAAGATTAGACCATCATTAATTATAGTCATTAGTTTCAAGAAAAGAAGTCTAGGTGCCTCTTTCAAGAAGCACTGTAAATAAATAAGGTGTTTCTTACTTTGGTGATATGGGAAGTTGTAGAAGAGCTGAGAAATGAGATAATTGTTATGCAAATTTAGCAAACTGAGTAGAACATCTGTAAGCAGAATGATGTTTAAAATTGTTCATAGCTTATTCTCAAGATAGTCATAAGTTTTGATGCTGAAGTCATAGACCTGGGTTAGGAAGAGAAAGGTTCCACTCAGGTTGTTGTCTTTTCTGTGTATTCACCACCACCCTTAGTTAACTTTCTTTCTGGCTCCCATATGCCTTTTGCCAATCACATTGTGTTGCTGACTTCTTATTTACCTTAAAGTAAGGGAATCTCTAATTTAAACTGTTTATGAATGACTGCTGAGCGCTTCCACCATGTGAACGCAGATACCTAGAGCTAGCACCTCTCAAGGCCAGGCTAGGGCACCCCACAGGGCAGGCTTCGATCACCTCTTTTTGTCCAAAGTCTTCGTGTTCTCTTCTCATTTTGCCCTTTAGTTGCAATGCTATGTTGTTGTCTCTGAGAATTTGAAAACCATCTAGTTTATGTGATAAAACTAATGATTTCTAATGTATAACTGGGAAAGTTTGGAGGCAGGAATTAGCAAACCATGGTCAATAGGCCAAATACAGCCCACTTATTTTCAATTGCTTGTTTTGTGTTATAAATACGGCAAAATTGAATAGTTGGCCCACAAAGCTAAATATATTTATTATCTAACGCTCTGCAGAAAACGTTTGCCAATGCCAGTTCTAGAGGATTATTCTAAAGCACCATTAGAGAATTTTAAAAATATAATTTCCTCCTCTTTCCCAAACTCAGGTATACTCTGTATGATGATGATGATGATGATGATGATGATTATGATTTTTGAGAAGGAGTCTCACTCTGTCACCCAGGCTGGAGTGCAGTGGTGCAATCTCTGCTCACTGCAGCCTGTGCCTCCCAGGTTCAGGCAAGTCTCCTGCCTCAGCCTCCCAGGTAGCTGGGACTACAGACGCGCACTGCCATGCCTGGCTAATTTTTGTATTTTTAGTAGAGATGGGGTTTCGCCATCTTGGCCAGGCTGGTCTTGAACTCCTGACCTCAAGTGATCCACCTGTCTTGGCCTCCCAATGTGCTGCAGTTACAGGAGTGACCCACCACACCCAGCCTATTATTTTTATAATTATTATAAGAATGTCCAGTCATCTAATCCATTCCAAGTGAAATCATCTGATTACTTTTATTATAAAATTATCTTAATTATATTATTTATCTGCTTAAAAATCTTCAGTGGAAATGTATTACCTTTCTTGCAAAATCATATTACACTTGGAATTCAAGGTTTACTCCATCTGTCTGCTACTTAAATTTTCAGTCATGACTTCCACTATTCAAGCCACCTCTGCTACACACAGCTGCCTCAAGATGACTTCTTTGCCTTGCTTATGTTTGGTCACTGTTTATTTTGAATCTGCAGACTTTTCAGCATTTCTCTTTTCAAAAGGTGCAGCCTAATTTCCCTCTGGATTTGGCAAATCACTTCTACTGAGTAGAATGTGGTATAAATGATGCTATGTGACTTTCCAGACTCTGCCATAAAAGGAACATTCCAGGCTATGTCATAAAAGGAACATTTCCAATCAGTCACTCTGCAGAACACAGCTGCCATGTCAGGAGGACACTCAAGCAGCCCTTAGATGGATTTGGCAGCTCCCAGTAGCAACCAGCACCACCTTGGCTGCTGTGTAGTGAGCGGGCTTGGAAGCTGATCCTCAGCTTTAGTCAAGATTTCTGGCACACATCCCTGGCTAAAATCTCGACTGGACCTCATGAAAGGCCTGGGCCAGAGAACCCAAGATCCCAAATTCCTGACCTACAGAAACTGCGAGAAATAATTTTAGACTACTAAGTTTGGGGGTAATTTGTTATGCACCAATAGATACACCCACTTCACACCACCACCACCTTCATCTTTTCTGCCCTTTCCACCCTAACTGGCTTTCCTTGGAATTGAACAGTTTTGAAAAAGCTACTTGAGCTCTTTTACCTTAGATTTCTCAAATAAGCATAATAAACTTATCTCTATGATTGATGAAAGGACTGTATTAAAAAAATACAGGGAGAATCACAGTCCCTGATACGTGGTAATGAGAGACAGGACAGGCTGGATTTCCTGAGCCGACTAAGAATCCCTAAGTCTAGCTGGGAAGGTGACCGTTTCCACCTTTAAACCCCGGTCTTGCAACATAGCTCACACCCGACCAATCAGGTAGTAAAGAGAGTTCACTAAAATGCTAATTAGGCAAAAACAGGAGGTAAAGAAATAACCAATCATCTATGGCCTAAGAGCACAGCAGGAGGGACAATGATTGGGATATAAACCCAGGCATTCGAGCCAGCAACGGCTACCCTCTTCCGATCCCTCCCTTTGTATGGGAGCTCTGTTTTCACTCTATTAAATGTTGCAACTGCACACTCTTATGGTCCATGTTTGTTACGGCTCTAGCTGAGCTTTTGCTTGCCCTCCACCACTGCTGTTTGCGGCTGATGCAGACACGCAGTTGACTTCCATCTCATCCGGGGTGTCTGCTGTGCTCCTGATCCAGCCAGGTGCCCATTGCTGCTCCCGATCAGGCTAAAGGCTCCCCATTGTTCCTGCATGGCTGAGTGCCCAGGTTCATCCTAATCGAGCTGAATACTAGTCACTGGGTTCCATGGTTCTCTTCCGTGACCCACGGCTTCTAAACACTCACCTCATGGCCCAAGATTCCATTTCTTGGAATCCGTGAGGCCAAGAACCCCAGGTTGGAGAACACAAGGCTTGCCACCATCTTGGAAGTGGCCCATCACCATCTTGGAAGCAGCCCGCCACCATCTTGGAAGTGGCCAGCCAACATCTTGGAAGCAGCCCGCCACCATCTTGGAAGTGGCCAGCCAACATCAGCCCACCACCATCTTGGGTGCTCTGGGAGCAAGGATCCCCAGGTAACAGTAAGGCTCATTAAGTGTGGCTAGCTTGAGATTTTAGGAATGACACTGTCATCACAACTGTGAGTGCTTTCCTCTCTGTGAAGATGCTCGTGGCTTTCTTGTGGTCCTTCTGGTTCCATGACTTACGTTTTGCTGACTGCTCGCCTGTTTCTCCCTCTTGCTGGACTATAAACTTCTGTCAGATGGGGACACCTCCTTTATGCATCTTTCATCCCCAGTAGGTCTTACTTCAGATCGGCACACTTCACTAACACTTGAAGTAAGCAATATGAAATGTTAAGCAATTTCGTATTGATGTGAAGATCTTTGAGGACAAATGGGATGCCCTGAATGACAACACATCCATAGCCCACTCCCTGTGTCCTAGGCAAACCCAGCTGTTAAGATCCCCTAAAAGTCTGCTCAAGTGATTGAGGCTTAGTGTGGATTATGGACACTGTCTCCCACTGCAGATAGGTATGATAAAATGTAAATTTCAAAATTGTTTTATTTCTGCATGTTTCTTACTGTTTTTCAATTTCTGGACCAAAAAATCAGCGTGTCTTCGTCATTTCTCAGAACCGGTTGGGAGCTGATGGAGGATATTGCTTCTGCTTGGGAATGTGGGTCTGTGTGCTTAGCTGCCTTACATTTACATTCTCAAGCACAGATTTTACAAGGTGCTAATCTTAGGCAGGCAGAATCAACATTCGAATGGTAGTTATTTAGCAAGAAAATGGATCCATTTGTCCTGTGCTCCATGAAGATGAGCCGAGGTCAATTCACGTTGCCTATTAAGATTTTGAAGATACCTGGTTGGATTACTTTTCACAGTAAAAGGTTGTTTTCCACTGGGGTTTAGAAAAGATTTAAAAAATAAAAATAAAAACAAAGACCATGAAGACTAATCTCTAATGTTAAACCTTAGGGAAAACAAACTTTTAATAAAACTGCAATTTGCCAAGACTCAGCAAACTGCCTTTGTGAATAACTCACATACTAATAGCATTTAGAAAAGTGGTCCCATTGATGAAGGAAAACTGCTGTTAGCTAAACCCATAGTGGGTGATTCCACGTGGCATTCCAACCTTTCCAAACAAGCCACACCAGAGTTTTTGAGGGGACCTCTCAGAAGTTTTTGAACCAGAGCAACTCCATTTTGAACAGGAGCTGAGTAAAATGAGGCTGAAGCCTACGGGGCTGCATTCCCAGATGGTTCAGGCATTGTAAGTCACAGGATGAAATAGGAAGTTGACACAAGATACAGGTCTTAAAGACCTCGCTGATAAAACAAGTTGAAGTAAAGAAACCACCTAAAACCCACCAAAACCAAGGTGGCGATGAGAGAGAGCTCTGGTCGTCCTCACTGCTGCACTCACACCAGCGCCGTGACAGTTTACAAATGCCACGGCAATGTCAGACAGTTACCCTACATGGTCTAAAAAGGGAAGGTGTGAATAGTCCACCCCTTGTTTAGCATATCATCAAGAAATAACCACAAAAGTGGGCAATCAGTAGCCCTTGGGGGTGCTCTGTCTGGTGTAATCATTCTTTTATTCCTTTATTTTCTTAATAAACTTGCTTTCACTTTGCTCTTTGGACTTGCCCTGAATTCTTTCTTGTCCGAGATCCAAGAACCCTCTTTTGGGGTCTTGGTCTGGACCCCTTTCCAGTAGCAGACCCACTTGACATTTTTCATGAGAATCAGTGTGGTCCACAATGGATTAATCACAATGCTTGCATGAACCTGTGCAAGATTTTCTAATAGAGACCTTCAGTCTGTGTATTCCTCCATATTGTAAAGAGGCTTACTGATGCATACAATCCAACAAGGCAGAGGAGATCATAATTTTTTTTCCCTCAAATAACCTGTGGCTCAACGCTAAGAATATGGGGACACTAGGAGTATGCTGCTCAGGCTAAATTATGGTGTTGAGAAAGCACATTGCCATCCAAGCATAGGTAGCAGTTTGGCTTGTGCTGTGTGTAGCCTGGATGTTCATCTCATTCCAGAGTTATGCAGGATATTTAGCGGCAGATTTCATCACGCTATGGTCCTCTCATCATATTTTCAAGGTGCATTTACTTGGGTAGCAATTATGGGATAGAAGCAAAGGAAAAATAGATAGTCATCAGGTTTTTAGATAGGTTGGTTTCAATCAATGCATTGAAGCTGAGGGTTATGAACTTAATCATGTGTGGATAAATTGGTAGTCATTTTAAGCACAATAGCAGAGTAGAAGTAAGGCTTTCATAGCTGACACCCAGAGCTGGCCTTGCTCCTCTAGTCTGAGTTGAGTGCTACCCTCTGTGTTCCATAAAAGAATCTAAAAGGGAGAATGTTATAATACAGTGAGAAACTGTGTTTGAATATAAGAAGACATGATTCATTGAAGGTAAAATAACAGGATTTGGCAACATCCTGGAGAAAACAAAAATAATTATTGGGATATTTTTGGAAATTTAGTCACTCCAAACTATGTGGAGGATATTACAGAAGAGAAATTGGTAGCAATAGCAACATGCTTAACAAGATTTGCTCCTTTAAAAGGTGGGCTGTCCTCACGTTGTTGGAAATGGACATGAAGGAAAGGTCCAGGGAGCGGGGTTTCATCTGGTTGCATGTTATGGATGTCCTGACCGCAGTGACTCCTGGGTAACTATCTTTCATCTCACATATCAGGAAGTCTGGGATAGACACGCTAGGGCAGCAGTGCCATCCTGGAGAAGGCGCTCTTGTGACTTCCCATTCAGAACCTGGGACAAGTTGGCGTTTGTCATCCCTGTCGCTGTGACAAGGTCACGCAGTGACTGCTTCCCCTCCTGATCTCACTTCTCCATTCGAGGGAGAATAGAGAAAAAGGAGGATGGCATCTTTATCAAGAAAGCCAAAACCTTTCGGAAAATGGTGGGGTTTGACTGATCTATCGCCTCTGGCTGAACTGTGTCACATGGCAGTTGCTGTCTACAAATGAGAAAAATCTGGAAAATGTGAATGCTTTTTGTACACACATTACCATTTAAAATGCACTCACAGCTCTGGCAATTGGAAGAAGGTAGAATGTGTGTAAAGAAACTATGATATCTGCCACACCCACGCATAGGAATTTCTTATCGGAAGCCCATGAGGTCTCAGTCTGGACCAGAGAGGTGAACTGAAGAGCTCTGCAGGCCTTCTGACCCTGAGCCCCTGTGGTCCCTCAAGTCCCTGTGCCAATATCACCATGGATTGGTACCACCTTTGGACTCGAGGTAAGAGGTGCACCCGACTTCTGTGTTCATACAACACAACATCATGAATGGGCATTGTAAAGATTGTGTTTCGTGCATCAACAAGTAAATACACCCTAATTTTAACATTTTATTTTGCCTTTTGATTTCAAAAGGTTATGTATTAAATATTATAAATAAAAATATCAATCTGTACTCCTCCCTCAGGAAGGTCGAGTATAACTTTCCACGGTTATGGGCCATGAGTAGTGTCTTCCTTCCAAAATACGGAAGGAAGTATGGAAAGGAGGAATTCTCCAGTAGAGAAACCTAACAGGCACCATCTTAGTTGGGTGACAAGGTCAACATCACCCTTGATAAGTCGTGTGGACCATAGGTACCCCTCCTGGGGTGTGATAAAAGTGGTACTTTATCTCCGTGACCTTCTAAAAAATCCACAACCCTTGTCTGACCAAGAGAAAAAAATCATACAAACCAAAACTGAGGGACATTCTCTAAAATACCTAATACTCTTCAAATACGTCAAACTCATCCAAAACAATGGAAATTTGAGAACTGTCATAGCCAGGAGGGGTCTAAAGAGACTTGGCAGTGACATGTAACATGGTGGCCTGAATGGGATCCTGGACTAGAAAGTGGACATTAGGGGAACACTAAAAGCAACTGAACAAACTCCTGAGTTTTTGATAATGACAGGTCAGCACGGGCTCGTGGACCGCGACAAATGTCCGGTGCTAAGGTGAGATGTTACCAATGGAGGAGGTTGGGTGTGGTGCATATGGGAACTCTCTGTACTAGCTTCACAATCTTTCTGTAAATCTAAAGCTGTTGTAAAATGAAAAGTTTATTTTTTAAAAAGTCAACCTTTATGCACATCTCTACTGAAATACATGAATTCAACTTTTTCACTAAGCCTGACGTTGGCTGAGGAAGGCCATTGCTACTCATCCTAACACCTTCCCTGCCTGGCTGGTGGAGCTGGCCTCGCTACAGAGACCTGGCTTTGTTCTAGCAGAGGCTGGCGTGTGGGCATAGTGTCCAGAGCCCTCTCCTCTCCATGGTCAGTCACTGGGGTGTATGTATATGGATGGTGGTACTCTTCATTTCTGATTAAAACACACACACACACACACATACTTGAAGAAAAAGAAGATTAAAAATAAAACGTCCCAGGGTGCCCATAGTTATCTCAATTATTTATGGTATTTTGGAGTTCACTGAAGATCTAGCATAAGAAAAGCAGACTTACGGGTCTGTGTTTTCATTTTCCTGGTGCTAATGAGGAAAGCACCATAAGCTACATAAGCATATGATATAAGGAAGTTTTTCTTTCAAATTGTAATCAATACCAATATGGAAAACAACTGAGGTCCCAGGATTTATATCCAGTTACTTGTTTGTTTGTTTTGAATTCAGTGCTTTCCTTTCTTTTATTCAAAAAGTAAGATTATCTATGGAACGGGCATGGCTGCAGCCTCCTGTAAACACCTGAGACCCTCTGTGGCCTAGAGCGAATCACTCAACCTCTCTGGGCCCTGGTTCTCAATCTGCAGCCCCACCAGGAAAATCTACCATCCCCACTGCAGGTTTCCAAAAGCTGAAAATGTATGGACTGATGCCTGTGAAATCAGAAGTCCTCGGAGATTGGTACAATGAGAAAATAACTTAGGCTTTACTATTATGAAGAGATTTCACAACACAGTACATGCAAATTGAAGGTATAAATATCTGTGTACACATATACTCTTGCGTTTATGAGAGTTTATAAAACCAAAGAAGCATTCATTGATTTTTGTCTTATTGTAAAGTAAAAAGTAAGCAATAAAATGTACTGTTCATAAAACACTAAAAATACTCCCCTTACCAGTAAAAACATGCTTAACTAGTTACAGCTATTGCTATTTTGCTGGAAATTTGCATATCAATACAGTTCCTGAAGTTTGTCTGTGACGATCATCACATTATATGGAGCTTTCTGTGGGAATATTCATCCTGATGGACACAGTCTTGGTTTTCTGCTTTTACTTGGCTTCCTAGTGTTTTCTGACTGATGGCAGTGTGTGGCATATAGAAAAGAATAGGTAATGTGACGGCCAAAGTCACCTAACTTCTCTGAGCCTCAGTTTCCTTCTCTGTAAAATGGGCAACTGCTTGAATGTCTGAAATCATGTCAGCAAAAAATCTCTTACTGTGACTTTCCACAGGCCCTGAGAAATATCAGCTCTCTTTGCTCTTCAGTGGTGATTTTAAAATTTCAAAATTTATTGTCTGATACATTTTACTTAATGCTTGAGTGTATAAATTAAACTTTGTGTTAATAAATGTTGTACAAGAGAGACAGAATGTGTGGCTTTAAAAGCAATTTCCTCACTCTCAGAAGAGTGAGTTGAAGATGTAGACCCTAAATGTATTTATGTAATCTCCTTTCATGTATGCCTTTAGCCACACATTCAGCAACTCGCAGGATTCTTCCCATTCTCGAATCCTACAGCAGGTAAGAAAACTAGCAGTGTCAGTCACTATTCTAAGGTATAGCTTAGGATATGGCATGCACAGATAGGAGAGAGCTCGGATCTTCTGGCTCAGCACCACGACTCTAGGTTTCTTTTTGTAAAATGGTAAAAGCTAAGTTATAATGATTCTCCAGAACTACAGAATATTTTCCTGATGGAAAGACACGATTGTGTGAAATTTATTGTGGAAAGAACTCACTTACTTTCAAAAGATTTTCTTGGTCTTTTATAATCGTGTGTCATAATTATAAAATAAAAGGATTTTTTCACAAATACACATAATTTGTATCTTTTTATTATGTTTGTATTTTATTTTATTTATGTATTTATTTATTTATCTTGAGACAGGGTCTTGCTCTGTCCCCTAGGCTGAGTGCAGTGATGCAGTCATGGTTCACTGCAGCCTCCACCTCCCAGTCTCAAGAGAACCTCCCACTTCTGCCTCCCAAGTAACTGGGACTACTGCACATTCCACCACACCCAGCTATTTTTTGTACTTTTTGTAGAGACGGGGTTTTGCCATGTTGCCCAGGCTGATCTCAAACTCCTGGGCTCAAGCTGTCTTCCCAGCTCAGCCTCCCAAAGCATTAGGATTACAGTCATGAGCTATTGCACCCACCTGGCCTTATGTGTGCATTTTAATGTTAAATATAATTTGGAAAAATGAGAAAGACCATTCTTTTTATAGCTTTTCCCAAATCAACATACATATGAAAATAAAAACTGGTCTGTTCAATGAACTTAAAGGTATTTTAAAAGCATACATACACTTGGGCTTGCTATGATTGTATCATTGTTAATTCCTGTTGACCTGATTTTATAGTGATTTATTTAGATTTTCTCCAAGAGACTCAAATATCAAATGTCCAGCGAATTGCACTTAGATGGAACTAGATAATTCTAATGTATTTTAAACAGTTGTTAAATTACCTGCATTGGCTTATCTCATCTTGGAAATTTGCTGATACTGCTTCTGAATACTGACCATGGTTCTGGCTTTTTATTTATACTGTTTAATCTTAGATCTGCACATTAATTATAGCTATGCAGTGCGACATAACTTATTGTAAGCTTCATTGTGGTTTTGTACCAATGGGAAAAGGAACTGACTTCCCACGTAGCTGATACACAGCCTACAGCCTCCAAGCACTGAGAAAATGTACTTGGCAGAGCTGCAGATATAGCAGATACTTACCACATTGTGTAAGAAGTGCTCTTCCTAAATGGAAGCTGTATTCAAAATGGGCCAATGTGAGTAAAAATGTGTACTTGCTATCAACATAAGTACTTATTGGGCAAGCAAGATAAAATACTACATATTAAGTGTGAAATCCCTACCTCACATCCTTCTAACTTGAACATACAGTATCTACAGGCATATTTATTACCAATTATAATAAAGAGCTGATTTAGGTAGAGTTAAGAGTAGTAATGAATAAACGTGAACATATTCTGCAGAATAAAATATCAACTTGATTGTACAGAGTTTGTTAAGGGAAGACTTCCATAGCTTAATATAGTTGCTAGGGTTTTTTTTTCTTTTCTGAACAATCTTGTAGGTATCTGAAAGAAGGTGTTTTTCCTCTCTATATTATAAGGATGTGTTTACTGTAAACAGAAGTATAGAATTAATCTTGTGGAAAGTATAACAGGTGGTGCAATAAGAATGTGTCAGCCTCCCAATACAACAGCAACTGCACAATGTAAGAACCCTCTCTCTTCTAATGCACGTGAAAGGTCATAATGATGGAAGATGCTTATTCAGAAAACTTTAGGAACACTAGTTTAATAAATGCATAGCAATAGTTTTTATTTTCTCTTAAACAAAAAAAATCATTTTTATTGGTCTGAGTACATATTAGTTTTCATCTAGATCTATATATTATTTATATTTGGATGGCATAACATTCAAGATGTGGTTAGTGAGCCTAACTTGAAGCTAACATTTTGACACAAACATTTTCTATTTGTTTTTTCTTTATGTCTGTGTGTGTGTGTGCACACGTATGCATACATATAAATAACGGTTTTCTCTATTCATCATCCTTCTCAACCGCCTGAAATGAATATTTTAAAATATTTAAACTGTAATCATAACATCTCCCACCCACCCCACACGAATACCACCAACAAATTAATAAAGGAAGAAACACAATCAGTGCTTATATTGAACACTTCATTTAAAAAAGTTCCTGTTCCATTTGGATTCACCAAGGTCACGACTGATTTAAAAAATACCTCACCATCTTTCATAATATAAATATAGAAATTTTAGCTGACAATTTTGTTCAGATAATTCATTACAACCGTAAAATAGTGGTTCCTGGTAAAAGGAAAGAAAAAAGCCCTCATCATTACCTTAACCAAAATAAATAGTTTATGAATAGCTCCTATGAATCACTTTACTAAAGTTCAGCATTTTAGGATCCTAAGAGCACTTGTTGTGAGTGATAGTTTTCATTGATATGGAAGTCAAATTTTCTTAATTTTACCTTTAAAAATTAAAAAAAAAAAAACTATGTTCAAATATCTAAGCAACCTGGGAAACAAAACAATGATCAAAAATGACCATTAGAGGTAACTTCAAAGTTTAGAATTTTATAAATTTATTTCTTTGAATGTTTAAGCTGTATTGTAACACATTCCATGATAATCATTTTTATTGTATTCAAATGGCCATGGCTAAGTTTTTGAAGAAAAATGAAACCAAGGAATTTAATATCACTATTCATGATAAAACCCAATAGAATAGAAAGTATTTATTCTGACTACCACACAATTCTTGGTTTGCTGGGATTTTTAAATTTAAATTATTTTCCTTCTTCTAAAGGCATTGACCCTCAAATAGTCATTTGAACAGAGGATAATGACGGTATTCTTTGCAAATCATAAATCAAATATGTTGCTAGTTGATTCTCTTCACCACTATGATACTTTGACATCAGTTTATTTGAAAGTATCTAACAGAGTAAATTATATAGTCGCTGTTCTATTTCCTCATTATTGCTTTCCTCTTGGCTACATCTAGTAATTTTTAATTCATATCACTAGACACTAGGTATATTCTACATTTTGAAAAATGCCTAAATGCATATATGGGCTGCATCTGTGCAACAGTCTCATTCTTAATGGTGCTTCAGTCCGGATAGAATGAATGTAAGGCAGTGTCAAAATGGTATTTGTTCCCACTTTGTTGCACACAGTAAAGTTTATTCATTTTACTATTAATATCTAAGATATCCCTTGGTGTTTGTCACAAATGCACACATACATAACCATTCCCATCCATAAATGGGCTAAAGTCCACCATCAAGAAATTGCAAGATTTCTCTCTAAGTTAATTAAGTATAATGGTATATTTGTTTAGTGTATTGCAGCTGTCCTCATTAGGAGCTATTGGTTCACGGTGCAATGTTTGTTGAACTTGGCCAAAATGATAAATTGGGATTCTTTCTACTCTCATGTCTCCAAAGCTATTTGTTTTTCCTTTAAAAGCTCGTTATAATGTTTCTTTAATGTGAATGGTAAAATAAATAAACCTTTAAGTTCAAATGTAAGTGTCAACGTGGAACCCAATAATTTGCTGATTGTTGATGAAAATTAAGCAGTCTATAAACTTTTGACAAAATGGATGTATAAACTAGCTCTACTAGACTGCCGGGCAAGCTGTAGGAACTCCACACAAGTGTTCCAGATGGATAAATGCATACAGTAAATTGTCTTCAGCGATGAAACTGGTTTTTTATAATGAAGATGCCACATCTGCAAATGACACAGGGGACAGCCTTCCATTTAGGAGCATCAACTGGAGAAGCTATAGACGGACTCGGTTTTGGGAATTCCTTCAGCACCCTTACCATTTTCTTGACTCTTCTCAGTAATGGGACTTCTAAGCCCTCTAAACATAGGTTTGAGATTTTGTTTGACACCTATGTTATCCGTTTATCAAAGCAACACAGCTCAAAAAGGACTTCATGGAAAGTACATGCTCAAGCGAGCTGCGGGCATCTCATGAAAGTGCTAGGTTGTATCCATCTTCAGGACTTTCCGTTTATAGCCTGCTCTTGTGATGGAAAGTGATGACTCTTATAATGTCTTACTTTCTTTCATCATATTATAAGCAGCTAGAGGGAAGAAACCATGTCCTTTTTACGTGTATGATTCCCACCATGCTAAACATAATTCTGTACACCTAGCATGTTCTCAGTAAATGAGTACTGATTAAATAAAAATGCTTTAATAAAGGTGTGTGGAGGGGGTACTGAGAATACTGATGTTTCCATTCATCTCTTGAATTGAAGTTCTCTTGTTCCGCAGTTCATTCCTGGTTACTTGTTTCTTCACAAAGCACTATTTTATCTGGCTTCCTCTGAAAGACCAGAACAAATGTCAAGACTTTTCTGTTTCTGTTCATCACTCAAAGCACTTGGCACGATCTTCATAGAAACTTTCCTCATGCTCAAGTTTTCTTTCAGAATGTGAGCATCTGTCTCTTGGTCTACACTGAACTCTTCAGCCATCATTCTCACGGTTAATCATGTATTCGAATCAGCCAAATCTCTGACCTTTTCAACATTTTCCTTGGTCCCTACATGATAGGCTGACTGTACCTCACCCAGGATAGCTTCTCACCTGCTCTAAAATCTCCGTGGCAGCCAAAACTTTCTTCTCTTGACATTGCTCCTCTTATCATGTCACCTCTCTCACTTGTGGGCCTCTTTACCTTCCTGAAAATTATATTTTTTGTCTTAAATAATGAGATGGATTAATTCACTGACTTGAAACTCCATACACTACTATTCTCCCCAGGCACTAGCGCAAAACTGACTTTCTATTAATTAGAGTACTGATGCTTCAAGCCAAATTTTCCATAACATAGTCTAAAGCCACATCTTTACAAGCTAAACAATGGAAGCTGTTTCATTGTTGATAGTGTCACATTGCAAATATACACAAATAAAAGGAAGCGTTCTCCTTGGATCTCTCAACAAGAAGAAATGGCCTTTCCTGATGGCCTCATGATGAATGTTCCATTTTATGTTACCTTTGTTTTAAAACTGTAATGTTTTGGTTTTCTCTCTCCAGAATGAGAACCCACAGTGTTTTCTGCATTTTAGTGGCACTTGAACATTTCAGATTTATCTGACACAAATAAGCTAAAAGTTCTACTTGATAAATCATTGCCCCCTAAACATCTCAAACTTTTTTCACCACTAGATAGTGAATCCACTTCAATGGTTAGGTAAAATGATTACTGAAGTAAGTACTAGACTAGTAGGAAGTGGACATATTCACAGATTACAACTGGGGAATGTAAAACACAGAATTTTTAAAAACCATATCACTTTATGGATGGATAACAATTGTGAAAAGGTTTAAAAGGAAATATTTTGTTTGGTAACTTATATATTGTTCAGTGACTCACAGAATGACTAAGCTGCAGGAGTCTCTGTGGACAAACTAGTCCAAGTCTCTCACTTTATGGATAATGGGAACACTCTGTGGTTAAGTGATCTGCCCAAGGGATACAGCCAGGTAGGACAGGATACCAACTAAGGTGAAGATTGCATGGCACTTTGCACAGGTCTTTCCTAACCAAGAGATATTGATCACTGAACTACATCTTAATTGAGAGTGGCTTCTGCCTTTTAGGAGTTTGCAACTTTATACATCAACATAATTATAATAAAAAACCCATACACATTCATTACTTCCCTAATCCTTTTAAGTACGAGCTATATGCCATACTCTACCATATATTTGGCATTTAAAGAAAAGGGTATGACAATATTATATTTTTCTTCAAGGAACATGAAGTCCAGTTGGTTAGACCAGGATGTTTCAGGTAACCAGAAGCTATTTCAGCAAATGGAAGTAGAGCGGTAGGTGTGGAAGAAGAGCAGTAGCAGAGGTGTTCATTTTCGAGCACTCACTCAGATGATGGTGGAAGATGCTCGTCAAATGAGCTGACCCGTGAAGAACAATGTGGGTTAGTCAAGCAAAAGCACACAGGGACAGGTGTCTGTGTGAGTGTTCTCTGTGTCTGTCAATTTGTGGGTAGACAAACTATGTTCATTTATAAGTGGGCAAGATCTAAAAGCAAGTAGCAGCCCTTTTTGAGGCTCTCCAAGTAGATTTATCCTTTGATTTGGGTATCAAGAATCAGATGATTAAAACATGTCAGCCCCTTAGAACAAACACGCCTTCTTTTGACCACAGGAAAGCACTTGGGTTTCATTCTGTGTTGCAGAGGTTAAAAGGAGAATAAAAATTAACAAAAAAAAAGCAAAAGAGTAAGAAAGTGAGTATCTGATTATATGTATTAGGAGAAACCCAGTGAGATAAATAACATTTGGGAAATAGGTGAGGACATTCCTGGTGGAAAAACAGAGTGAGGACAAAGACAGAGAGAGAGGCATAAAGTAAGATTGAGGAAGGAGGTCTTGCAGGTCAGAGGTGTAGAGTGTGGATTGCCATCATTGTCCAGATTCACTACTCCAGTCCTCAGAGACACAAGGCTGCATAAAGAAGCAAAAGCCATTGAAGCAAGAAGATAGTCATTAGTAAACTGACCACTTATAACTTAGTTGTCACTGTTTAACTTAATGCTTTATTCATTTCCATTGAGTCAATGGCAACTCACTCAATGACTGACAGAGACTCAGACAATACAATATAAAGTAAATATGACTGAATTGTAAAGAGAAATTGCAAAAGTTGTAAGATACAGGTAACTTTCACAAATCCATAAAAGTGATATTGGAGAATGGCTTAAATCTTACTCAAAGACATTTACAAAGTGGATCTCACAGCTAACAGTTAATTGTAAATTTAACCCCAGAGAAACTCCATAGCAATGATGATATGATAGGCTCTTACAAAAATATACAAAATTCATATAAGTAACTAAGACAAATCCTTAGGAAAATTATAGAAGGCCTAACATATTTATTTGCAAATATGATCATTGTTCTGATAATATAGCAAAAGTAAACATGAAGAACAGGGGTGCTATAGCATCCTATCATAAACATTGGTCTGAAAAATTTTACCCCCCAAAAATCATTTTTAATAAAAATTTGTATCCTAAGATTTATTTTTTATTTTTTTAATTGACAGAGAAAATTTTATGTATTCATTATGTTGGAAATGATGTTTTTACGTGTATACACATTGCAGAATAGTTAAATCTAGTTAATAAATGCATTATCTCACATAGTTATTTGTTGTGCAGTGAGAACAGTTAACATCAACTCTGTTTGCATTTTGAAGAGCACAGTGTTAAGTAAAATAAGCCAGGCACAGAAAGACAAATAGAAATTATTTAATTCTAACTGAATTTATGTTACATAGAAGAAAAAAAAAACCTTTATTTTCACATTTTCTTTTTATTTTCCAGCTTCTAAGTACATCTCATTTTCAAAAACGATTTCATGTGAAATGTTCTTTTTTGTTTAAGAAGATTCAACTGAAGTGAATGATGGTACTAGTTTTTCAGGCGTCACATGCTTCTCCAGGCTATTCGGGAGAATTTTAATTTTATTTTAAAAATAAAAGTCATCGTCCCTGCTCTCATGGGAATGCCACACCTGGGGCTTAGACCAAAGTTTAACAAATAGTAAAGAAATAGAAAAATAATCACAAAGCGTGATAAAGGCAATAAAAAGAAACAAGAGCTTTCTATGAGTGAGAATGAGTGTTCGAGTGCTAGGAAGTCGATCCCTCTCTTGGTTCAAGTTCATGGATGGCTACACATTTGCCACACATGAATGAAAGTCCAGATCCCACAGATCATGCTAGAGGCCCTCCTAGCCCTGACCCCAGCCAGCTTTTAGTCAAATCTTCCTCTCCTCCTGTCTCAAAGGCCAACGTTCAGTCATAAAAGACTGTTGTTCAACATCTCTATGATTTTTCCACTCTAATTGTTCCTCATGCCATTGCTCACATTCATCATTTATTCATTTATTCCACAAAGATATCAAACAAATTATTATGAAATATATATGGAGCGACCACCTGTTACAGGCACCGAGTTAGGCACCAGGGATAGAATTATGAAAGTAAAAGTCATCATCCCTGCTCTCATGGGAATGCCATACCAGGGACTGAGACCAAAGTTTAACAAATAGCAAAGAAAGAAAAAAAATTACAAAGCGTGGCAAAGGCTATAAAAAGAAGCAACAGCTTTCTATGAGCGAGAATGAGAGTGTTACCGAGACCTCTTCAGGTAAAGGGCTGGGAAACCTCTTCAGGTAAAGAAAATCTTTGGCCTGTGTAAGGCTCTGAAGGAAGTTCAGTGTAGGAAGCGCCCCCAGACCAAGGTGGGGAGAGAGGAGGGCTCGGCCTTGCCTGCCATCTCTGCCCTTTGAAATCTGACTTATCCTTTTCATCTAACTCAAGTTCTCCTTTCTGGAATTACACCTTCTTCGTCTTTTGGATTCTATTGTACTTTACATTCAAAGTGATGACGTGGATTTCCAAAGTGTGCTCTGGGAAACACTGCTTCCGTGGGGGTAGAGACATTGGTGTACTCGCTGAACAGCAAGCTCTCCGGGATGAGAAACTGCTGTTTCCTGCATTTACACTAAGTTACACAAGCCTCTTCCCCTCGTCTGAAGTAGCTGCAGAAAATTATTCCCCAGCTCCAATTTCTAGGTCAGAATTTACTAACTGTTCCTCCAAACCTGCTCCGTCTCACACATTCTTTGTCTTGGTCAATAACTTCTACCCAATTCTCCAGCCAATACATCTCAATATTCTCCTGGACTCCTTTCTTGTAACTAACAACATCACTTCCAGCTCCCTGTTCATCGCCAACCAACAAGAGGTTCTACCACTATTATCCTCCACTGCCTCTCTCATGTCCAACTCCTCTTGTGTCATTGTCACTTTTCCTATGATGTCTTGCAACAGGCTCCTATTAGCTTCTCTGCCTCTAGACTTCTCCCTCTGAAATCCGTTCTCCTCTGAGCTTCCAAAAGAATGTGGCAATGGTGCCAAGTTGTCCTCACACCACACTGCTGAGTCACCTGTCCAGACTGCCCTCCATCTACAGCTGCTGCTATCAATGGGGAACATTCCCCCACTGCAGGGGACATTTGGCAATGGGGAGAGGTGTTGCTGCTGGTATCTGGAGAGAAGATTCCAGGGACTCTGCCAAACATCCTACAACGCCCAGGACAGCTCCCCACAACAAAGAATGATTGGCCCAAAGCGTCTACAGCGCCTAGGTGGAGAATCCTTGGGCCACAGGGTAAAGTCCCAGCCCCTCTCCCAATGCATAAGACCCTCCGTGACTGCACCCTTACCTCCCAGCAGGATTTCCACTCTCCCTTCCCCCTCTCCTCTTCCCCCTTAGAATATCAGCCTTGGAGCTCATCCTCTGTGTGACATCCTATCCTGTATTTCCTACCTGGCATTCCCATTCAGCCCCTCTCCACTGGGACAGCACCCACTTAGCCTCCAAGATGGACTTACCTGTTGTCTCATCCAGGAAGCCCACCTGCCACCCGGGCTCAGTGGCATGGCCCTTTCTGTGCATACCTGGTGAATGGACAGAGGTGTCTGCCTCACCACATCACCAACGTCTTCTTGCCTATCTTTTCCGTGACTCCCTCAACTATCCTGCCAACATCTCATATCCAAAGGCCACATTTTCTAGTCAAGTCTATGTCCCTGCTGTCTATAATAGTGTCTGCCACCTTGTTGGAATTGAAATGATACTATTAATCTGATTCAAACTGAGAGGGAGTTTGCAATTTTAGAGGAAATTCCCTCATACTCAGATGTGGTCAACAGAGTGGCTCCCATAGAGATTAATGCAGTCAGGCCTTGAGCTCTCTGAGCAGTGCCATATGCATAAGGCAAGGTCTGTGAAGGCTCTTGGATGACTTGAAGGCTCCGGACACATGGACCTCTGGGCCACAGTTTCCCCATCTGTAAAATGGGGATGATGATAATAGTCCACACCTTCTATGGTTGTGATTTTTAACTAAGATGATTGTGTAAACGCTAGCATATAAAGATGGATACATGCTAGCTATGACTCTTTATTATTTTCAGCATCGCTGTTAAACAAAGAGTAACTGTGAATGAATGATTCAGGCATTACCAAACAAACACAAATTTTATGGTCCCTTTTATTATTTTCCTGTGAGAAGGAAGTGATCCTTTTTAACACATAAATAATTTACACTGAGGGTCAGAGAAAGGGCCTGAGGCACATAATGAAAACCAAACCGTTGTGAGCAGGTATGTTTGAAATCCCCGGTGATGATCGCGTTCACGCTCCTAACGAGTGTCCACCGAGGATGGCAGCCCGGAGTAGAAGGAGCCGTTGAAAGCTGAGTTTTTGCCATCCCAGGGTCTGTCAGAGCAGCACAGATTTCAAAGTCATTTCTTTTGGTGAGAAAAACAGTAGAGTAAGGAAGGATTCCCCGGAGGTGACTTTTGAATAACACAGACATCATTCTCCCATTCTCCGTGCTAACACTTTGAGACTATCAGCATTTTCCAAAAATATCACCCTCTTTTCCTCCTCTTAAAACAAAGATTAGGGAACCAATTTTAACCCTTTGGATCCTTGTGGCGGATGTTAACTCTTAGATCACACGTGCTTTGCTCTTTCCGGGACCACTGAGGGATTCACGTTGTTTTCCCAGGTGATTTTGGAATGCTGGTTGCTTCTTTTACATTTTCTGCTTTGTCTTCTGTTTTCAGGCTCCCTTCTCGCTGATGGTTGCATGCTTGTTAATGAAAATTAGTTCTCCCTCTTTTCAATGTGCTGTTTTCCAGATAATGGGGATGAGACATAGTTTGTTATAACTGTGCATAAAACAAAAGTAAATAAGCTCTATGTGTATGCCATTGGGGCTGATGAATGCAGTGTGCGAAACTGATATGGAGCTCTCAGGGTATCTATATCAGTAGCTCAGATGAGTTTTGTTTATTTATTAATTCAACAAGTATCCAGTATAGGCATCATATGCTGAATGAATTAATTACCAAGTGAGACCCTATGCTAGTTGTGGCTTCTCCGGGAGCTCCCAGGACAAGAGACCACGTTCCTTGGACAGCTGATTCTGGATAGGAGACTGCTCAGGGCATTGTGTGGGCTTCTCTAGAATGAATTCTGGAATTCTGGGTTATGTTAAAGTTTGCAATTGTTCCTGAATGCAGGAGAGAAGAGAAGGGTGATACCTTTCAAAGGACCTTAAAAAGATGGGAAGAGAATTTCATTTATGAGAAGAAAAGGAAAGCAGACAGACATGTACACAAGACACAAGTCCACGTGCTCCTTGAGGCTGTGAACACGGTGTTACTGAAGTAAAGCATATGCCCCGCTTTGGCTAGCACAGGAGACCTCTCCTGGATTAATATTCATTAAACTCATGACAAAGGTATTTCTGAGCACACCTTTTTGCATATTTCCAGGACTCAGCATAGTATGCAATCCACTAGCAATCCCACTCTTACGTACAAACACCTATAGGTTAAGAAATTTAGATGATGACTAGCACAGCAGTGTTAAATTGGTTGGAAACAAATGGAATTCTCTGCACTTTCATAGTTAAGCCAGCCAGGTCTCCAAAGTCTGTCAGGGCAGGTATTGATGTAGTGGGATTGCCTTGTTTGCCTCCTTCATTGACAAGATGTGGGGAAGAGGATGCTCGGCCTTTAGAGTCAGACCAACCTGGATTTGACTTAAGGTCCACTTTTTTATTTGCTTGTTTGTTTGAGATGGAGTCTCACTCTGTTGCCCAGCCTGGAGTGCAGTGGTGGTGATCTCGGCTCACTGCAACCACTGCCTCCCGGGTTCAAGCAATTCTACTGCCTCAGCCTCCTAAGTAGCTGTGATTACAGGCACGTGCCACCACGCCCCGCTAATTTTTGTATTTTTAGTAGAGACAGGGTTTCACCATGTTGGCCAGGCTGATCTTGAACGCCTGACCTCACGATCTGCTCGTCTCAGCCTCCCAAAGTGCTGGGATGACAGGCGTGAGCCACCACACCCAGCCAGGTCCACCATTTTTTAACTGCATAACTTAGAGCAAATTCTCAGCCTCTCTGAGTATAAATGCACACAAAATGCAAATACTCAAATCTATCTTGTAGTTTTATTGATAGATTAAATACAGGGCAGAGGTAAAGTGCCTAACAAGAGTAGGTGTTCAATAAATATTAGTAATTGTTATTATAATATCCTCTCTGGTTGACTATAAAGAAAAACAAAATAGTCAGTAAAGATTTAATACTCATGAGAACAAAGGAGAAGAGAGATGTGTAGTCTACTTAATGGTGTACTATTTTAATTTCTATCTATCTTCCCAGGACAGCAATTGAAAGAAACATTCATAGCATGTGACATCTATATGTTTGCTCAGTTTGTTCAAAGTAATTAATGTTTTGATCAGGTTCAAAAATTCTTAATTAGGCCTGTGAGCTCTTAGGGAATATATGTGTTTTTTAACTGGTCTATTTGGAAGACTAAGGATCAGTTTTCTCTCTGCTGGGTTGCATCCCATGTGACATACCCTCAGAGTATACTCTGATCCTCAATCCATGTCAGCCAACCCATGGTGTCTTGTCTTTGTTTCCCGGAGGAAGGACGTGGGAGCACACTTGTGATTCAATGATAGTGTTTTTTCCTGTTTTGTCTTCATATAAGGGGATTCATCTGTATCTTAGCTTCATAGATGTGTGATGTTTCATGGCTGTGTTCTCTATTTTGTGCACACGAGTGTGGATAAAAACAAAGCAAGATAAACTTTTGAGTTAGAACTAGAAATTGTTTCTATGTGCGCACATACAGTTGTACAGATGAATTCACCATTTTTCCTTTTTCTTTTTTTGCATGTTTGCTTTGCAACTTGTCAAAGGCATTTGTTCCCAATGAGCCACTAATTTTTATACATGTAGGCCATAGAGTGTAGTGGATAGACCTGGTGACTTTAACAAGTGACTTCACTTCCCAGATATCCTGTTATTTTATCAACACTGTACAAATAATAACACTTGCCTACTCCATGGGACAAATGAGAATGACTAGAATACTAAATCAATTGTATACTATATTAAAGAATTTTGCAAGTTGTAAACTCCCTTCAATTTGGGGTGATCTGTTTGTATTTGATAAAGCCTACAGTAATGTCTGTTTAATAAACTCTATAGTAATACCTAGATTGTTACCCTTTGGTTGATAGAAGTTGGCCTTCAAAACTTAATAGAATATTAAAACTTGGGTTCTGCAAAGAGAAGAGCGATTTTAAACTTTGTGAGTTGCCCATTTGCTTACTCTGAAATTAATGAAAGTGAGTAGTGGTTAGTTTACCTAAGTGCGTGTTCATTGACTTGAGTTCTTAGCACATGAAAAATATTATCAGCGTAAAGAAAGCTGAGCCTCCTGATGTGAAGTGTAAGGCATATGAAAGTCAAACACCAGTCTATTTCACGAGAAGCCTGAATAGCCTATAAGACCATCTCAAAGACACTGATAAAGCAAACTCATGGAAGCCATCTAAGCCTCAGTAATTCAGTGTCCCTGGATAACAAGGGGTCTTGAATGACTTTCTAAATTCAATTGTGTCAGGTCATTTCAAATGACCCCAAAGTAAGCCCCAAATAATGTGGTTGCTCTGGCCGTGCTAGCAGACATGCAACCTAGAAGCTTGTTATTCATACGTGCCACAAATTCATGTTATTTTTGTTTTACATTTTATCATATTATAATCCAAATCCTTAATAATGTCTAGCATTTATAAGTAAAGATTTCTGTCTCCAGATCTTTTTATAAACACTAACTGATTAATCCTCATCGCACCGCTGTGAAAGGGCTGTGTAGGTGGTGTCAGAGTTATATATAGGTGCAGGCTAATTCCCTTTATTTTGACTTTACTAAACCAGAGGGTTTGGCTCAGAAGGCACATTCAAGTTTCTTCCAACATTTTCAATGGCTGCAGAAAGAAAAGGTGTACAAATTCCACCTCACTTTGTTAGCGTCCCAAAGTATGTATTTCTTATCTGTCACTTCCTTTGCCACCTCTGACATGAATCCTAGAGTTAGCATTTTGAGCTGTATCCCAGGCAGGGGAGAGCCACTGCAGCAAAGGCGAGACCAGCCCAGCCGATAGCCTTCCCAGGATAGCGGAGGGGGCAAAGGGCTCCGCTCGCCCCACCAGACCCTGGCCCGGAGAGTCTGCGGCACATGGGGATCTGGCCTCAGAGACAGCCAGAGGCTTAGGTCACTTGAACCTTGAGAGCCCCTGGTCCACAGGTTGCTCTGTGGGTGATGAGGTGAAAGCCCTGGGTAACCTGCCCAACACTGTGAGGAGCTTCCCACAGGAAACAACCTCCAGCAAGACAGTGGCTTCCAGAGCCACCTCTAGTCATGAGCCCAAAGGCAGAAAGGCTCTTCCTCCTGGGGAGATGGCGGGGACCCAGAGGCTGCTGTGGGTAAGGAAGGCTCCCTGCTACGCAGAGAAAGGGAGAAGGTGGAGGGGTGAACAGAAATCTACAAGTATTTGGATTCCACCGACAGTGTCCATTCAATGTGCTATAGAAACAATGCGCTACAGAAACACACCCTCTCGATTGAGACAGTCTGGGAAACTGAGGCAATAGCATTTTGCATCTGAAAGAAAGTGATGGCTCTTCGGCCGAGAGAAGAGTCCAGTGGTTTGTGCTTCTGTGTTTCTGGGCCATGCAGTTTTGTTTTTTGTTTTTTAAGAACAGAAAACAAATTGGCAAAGCTTGAAAATAGTAAAATGGTCCCCAAACCTTCAAGTACTGGCTCCCTGGTTCCTTCAGCACTTATGTTAGGAGGAAGCTGAGGCTGCCTGAGGGAAAGTCCTGGAAGTATTGTGCAGGGCGGTGGAGGGGGGTGAGAGAAAGAGAAGAGTGAAAGAGAGAGACTGAGAGAGACCAAGAGGGAAGAGAGGGGAGGGAGAGAGAGAGAGGAAAGAGGAAAGAGAAGAGAGAGAGAGAGAGAAGTGAGAGAGAAGAGAGGGGAGGGAGCGAGAGAGAAGAGAGGGGTGGGAGCGAGAGAGAAGAGAGACAGAGGAGACAGAGGGAGCCAGCCAGCAACAGAGAACACATCAGAGATTGAGAGGCAAAAACGATGCAAGAGAAGCAGTGAACTTGGGAAGGTTTACCTGAGTTCATCTGAAGTTCATCTTCTTACCTCAACATTCCAGACTGCGTGCTGTCTCACTGGGGAAAGAGCTTTCTGAGATTTTTATTTTTAAATTTAAGACGGGATTCTTATTATGTCATCCAGGCTGGTCTCCAACTCCTGGGTTCAAGGGATCCTCCCGCCTCGGCCTCCCAAAGTGCTGGGATTCCAGGTGGGAGCCACCGCACCCGGCGATTTCTGGGATTTTATAATCCCCATTTCATGTAGACCTTTTGGAGTCAGCTTTATGATGGCTGGTTAGTCCTGGGATCTCAGGACCTATCCTTACACTGAACACGCTTTGAAAGACTGACTTCTCTGGAACCAGGCGTCATGTTGGCTCTGGGAGCTGGGAGCTGGGCCCATAGGGCAGGCCTGACTGGGTGCTCCAGCTGCGCCTGGGCCTCCGCGCAGGTGCAAGTGGGGCAGGTGGGGCATGAGGCAGGTGGGATGTCCCTGTCGTCCTGCAGGTGGGGCAGGTGAGGCAGGTTGGATAGGTGGGACAGGTGGGGTGTCTCTGCGATGCAGGTGGGGCAGGTGGGGTAGATGGGGCAGGTGGGGCAGGTGGGGTTGTCCCCCCAGTCCTGCAGGTGCAGGTGGGGCAGGTGAGGCAGGTGGGACAGCTGAGGCAGGTGGGACGTCCTCGCCATCGCGCAGGTGCAGGTGGGGGAGGCGCTCCGGCTGCCTGAGGTCGCGGTCCCCTTCTGAGGCCTCGCGGCAGGTGGCTTTGGGACCCCGCGCTGCTCCATAGAACCCGGCATCCCCGCAGGCCGCGCCCACCGCGCGCCAGCCCTCTCGGCCCTGAGGCTCCTGAGGGACGCGGCCCCGCGGGTAACCAGGGAAACGCGTCGCTATGGTAACGTGCGCGCCGCGTCGGGAGCCCCTCCCAACCCGCGGCCTCCCTTGCCGAGCCCCTGGCGGTCCCCGTCGCCGCTACCCCCGCCACCCTCGCGCCCTGCTCCTGCCGAAATGGAGGGGGACCCCGAACCCCAGCGCCGGGCGGGGATTCGCAGGGACTTCGTCCCCCAAGCCGCGCCGCGCTGCGGGCTCTGGGCGCAGCGGGCTCCCGGGCGGTGCTGCAGGCGCTGGTCGCGGGCCCAGCGGACGTGCCAGTCGCGGGGAGCCAAAGCGGCCAGATTTGCAAAGGGACGGTCCCACCCTCCCGTCTGTCGGAATCTCTAATTTCCTACGTGCATGCATGGCAGGGCTGGTGAGTTTCAAGTATTAGATATAGAATCTGAACCTTTCCAACTGCACATTTGGCAAAGCTTCGCGGCCTAACTGGCCTTTCCAGTCTCCTACGGACAGCCCCGGATCTCCTGGGGCCTCCAGGCCTCCCCTCCTGACGGCCGCCGGGGACAGCGCTGCGCAGAGGAGCGGTCCTGGGCCGGGATCCGGTTGGGCCTCTGGGGGCTGCTTCTGGACTTGAATTCCTTAGGCATCAGCTGGGATTTTGCAGGATAAAATACAGGCCTCCGAAGAGACCACTCCCAAGATGCACACTTACATCGGCTCACTGCGCTTAGAAACACGCGTCTCGGTCCGTTTTTCCTCATCCGTCCCTAAACCCACCACAGTGAATGCAGGAATGGTGAACGCTGGATGTGTCCACGTCCATCGCGGGATGCAGCTCTTGAGAGACTGACCCCAAATAACCGTGGCACGCAGATACATTTCTGAGTAGCTCAGATTCTTCTCTGCGTTGGAGAAATTTTCAGCCATTTCCTAGGAAACCCTAAACAACTATAGGCCTGTCCCTTGCCTAACCCTGAGGTCTTCAACCTTTGCCTGCAGAATTGTTGCTTTCTTACTCATCACTCTTCATTAAAGAAGACACTTGCTACAGTAAAGCCTGACGCCTATGCACGATACTTTCAAATGCTGTTTTTAAAAGCAAAAATATTGATAGATAAACAAAGTGACAGAGGTGCATATTTCCTGAACCTCAAAAAAAAAAAAAATGGAATCAAGCTGCTTAATAATACATTTTCCTGAGCAGTACATGACTAAGAAATAATTTAGTGCTTTCAATAACTGATCTGGGAAATACAAAAGAAGTGTAAACCGATTTCTGATGCACAGGAGTTTTCTAATTTTCTTAAGACAAAAAAATGGGATGAATCTCAGAAAAAATATAAAAGAAAGTGTACATAACATGTTCCTCTTTGTTTCAACTAGCTACAACAGAGGACCATGCATTGGTATCAACTAAATAAGAATTTTGGGTTAAAATAATCTCAGATACAGTCCTGACATTAGATTACAGGTATGGTTTCTGACATTCCACAAATCACTTGGATGAACAGCATCAGCTGTCATAGATTTTAAAAAAGCCTATTTTTTTTCCTTCTAGAAATGTTGGTCCTAGAAAAGTGATGGTTTTATCTACAGCAATATCTGAGGGGTGCAGGTGAGTGAAGAGAAGAAAAAGTCAAGCCCCAAGGCCTTGCCCATTCCAGAAGCAACTCTGTTCTGCTCCTAATTCTGAGGCCTTGGATGGTGGTTGGCCTTGAGCTGGGCTTTACTGCTTTACTGCAGGATGATAGGGCTGGCCATGGAGCGTGGGCAGTGATATCAGAAAATCCTGGATTTGAACCTTAGGTCTGCTGTGCACTGGGCAACTTCCATAGCTTCTCTGTTTTCCAATCTGCCCTTTCATTCATTTATTTGTCCAGTGATTTATTCATCCTCTCCTGGGTGACAGGATATAGCAATGAGCCAGACAGGCAAAATCACTGGTCTCATGGAGCTTCTATTCTGCTATCAGGAGAAGAACCACAAACAATTAAACTCAAATATACAACATGTCTGGTGTAGTAAGTGCTATTAAGGAGAATAAAGGTCAGGTGCAGTGGATTATGCCTGTAATCCCAGCACTTTGGGAGGCCAAGGTGGACAGATCACAAGGGCAGGAGTTTGAGACCAGTCTGGCCAACATGGTGAAAACCTGACTCTACTAAAAATACAAAAATTAGCCAGACGTGGTGGCATGCATCTGTAATCCCAGCTACTCAGGAGGCTGAGGCAGGAGAATTGCTTGAACCCGAGAGGCAGAGGTTGCAGTGAGCCAAGATCCTGCCATTGCACTCCAGCCTGGGCAACAGAATGAGACTCTGTCTCAAAAAAAAAAAAAAAAAAAAAGGAGAATAAAAACAGTGTGAGAGAGGGTCGTAAGCAAGGGGGTGGTATTTTATTTATCATGAAAGTCTTCTGTAGTAAGATGACCTAAATAGAGTGAGGCCCATCCATTTATCATCCCTATAAAATAAAGATCACTATGGTAACTTACAAGAGGAGGTGAGGAAGAGACACAAGTACAGTGACACCAAGGAAAGACAGTCATGTGACAATGCACCCGGAGACTGGGGTCACGCACCTACAATGCGGTGGATTGCTGGACACCACGGAATGAGGAGAGAGGCACAGGATAGGTCCAGCCTCAGACCCACAGAAGAAAACAACCCTGCTGACTCGTTGAGCTCAGCTTTCCAGCCTCCAAGCCGTGAGAGAAGATACTTCTGTTGCTTGAGACACCCGGTTTGTGGTACTTTGCTATGACAGTCCTGGGAAACTAACAGTTCCCGATTTACAGATGAAGAAGCTATGGCTTAGAGACTTGGTGTAACTTAGCCAAGTTTACAGGACTGATGCAGGATAAACAAGGACTAGAATTTCAAGCCACTCTGCACTGGCACACACATGTCCTCTTCACCTGCTTGTAAATCGAAAACTACCTAAACTACCATAAACAAAGCACAGATGCCAAAAAGTCTCATCCTGTAATTTCCTTTTCATCTTTTCTTAAGCTGTCAGGACTGATGTATAAGTCAAGGTTCTCAAGAGAAACAGAACCAATAGAACACGCCTGCATGCACGCACAGAGAGATTCATTAGGAGGAATTTTCTCATGCTATTATGGATACTAAGAAGTCCCCGCATCTGCCACTTAGAAGCTGGAGACTCAGGGGAACCGATGGTGTAAGTTGCAGTCTGTGTGCAGGACAAGACCAATGTCCCAGCTTAAAATAGGCAGGCAGAGAGAGCAAATCATCTCTTCCTCAGCCTTTCGTTCTATTCAGGCCACCACTGGTTTGAATGGTGCCCATATACATGGGGGAGAGAAATCTGCTTTACTAAGTCAGCTGATTCATTAGTCGGCTAATCTCATCCAGTTACACCTTCACAGACATACCCAGGATAATGTTCAACCAAATATTTGTGCACCCCATGGCCCAGTCAAGTTGACATATAAAAGTATCCATCACAGGTCCACCGCTTGTCAACTTGGCACTCATACACCTGTCTCTAAACCATACTGACACTACAGCACACCAACATGGCACATGTATACATATGTAACAAACCTGCACATTGTGCACATGTACCCTAGAACTTAAAGTATAATAAAAAATAAAAGACAGTAACAATGATATAATTCCACCTGACATGACACAATTATCCTGAATACAACAGAGATGCACTAACCATTCACCAGAAGGGATGTAAAGTCCTTGAGAGATGTCTGCTCTTCTCCTTGATAGCTCATAACTTATATACTATGATGTAAAATTAGCAATACTCAAGTATTATGATACTAAATCAATATATCTTGTGCTGCATAATACAGGAATAAGAAAGGAAGGAAAACAAAGATATTTGCTTAACATATATTAACATACATACACATACACACACATACATACACAGATATTTGTAACAAGGAATACTCATGACAACTGAAAAATTGAAAATGATGACTTAATTTTAGGAAACCAACTGCACAAGTAGATCCAATGTTTTAATCTATGAAATTAAAGTAAGGATGAGGGCACGTGCCTGCAAGGGGCAAAAGACATGACAGATATTGGTGCTTGGTTCTGTGGGAGCCTCGTTCAGTCCCTTCAGAATAGAAAGTGTCAAACACAGATGTTTAGATGCAACTGGAAAAATTACTAGATCAATTTAGAGGCTCAGAAAATAAAGAGTATCTGAGCCTTGGGATATCCTGTGGTTTGCTGGCAAATGGCACCACTAGTCAGACTGTTGCAGACTCAGACGGATCATTGTGCTGCTCTGACGCCCAGCACATTCCAGGGATGAAGTCTCTCATACTAAAGTGTGCAGGACGATTCTCAGTCTAGGTGTGAAATTGGCCTGAACTTTCTTGCTGAACCGTGCTGTATGTCAGGTTTCTCCAGAGAAACAGAACAATAGGATATGTGTGTACACATAGATACACACACACACACACACACACAGAAAGGGAGTTGGCTCATGTGATTATGGAAGTGGGCAAGTCCAGGACCTGCAGGGTGAGGCAGCAAGAGGCTGGAGACCCCGGACAGCCAATGGTTTTGTTCCAGACTTCAGACCCAGGAGAGCGGATGGTTTAGTTCAAGTACAGAACCGGGAAAACACAAATGTCCTAGTTAAAAGACAGTCAGGTTGGATAAACTGCCTCTTACTTAAGGAGAGGCTAGCCTTCGTGTTCTATTTAGGCCTCCAACTGACTGGACCAGGCCCACCCACAGTGGGGAGAGGGATCTACTCTGTAGCGTCTACCTATTCAAATGCAGATTCTTCCCGAAACTCTCAACAGAATGATACTTGACCAAATATCTGGACACTGTGGGCCACTCAAGTTGACACGAAAAATTCACCATCTTATCTGTCTGTTGGTAGATGAAGTCTTCATTCCTAAATATTCTACTTTCTCACTACTCTGTGGATTAGGACTCATATTCGGAAGAATTAACTTGCCTGCCTAAATTTTAAAGGAAGGTGTCCACTCTGTAACCAGCTGTGTTATTTCTAACGTTATAGTGTGCCCCTGAGAGTAGCAACTATTTCTTTTTCTTGGTGTTTAAGTACGATGTTGGTCTGCTAGACCATTTGTCCCTAAGGCTTGTAGATCAGTTGACTTGTTCAGATTTAAATTTTATTTAAATTTTGACTCAAGCCATTATTTCTCCACCAATGTAAGGGTTACAGTCTCTGAAGTCGACCTTAACATTACAACCTGTGAACCAGTCTCCTTAGTGTGAAATTACATCATGGAGGAGATCCCCTTTTGTCCATTATCCTGGGCGTTTCAGAGACAGGCCTCTTAAAGAGCCAGGATGCTATAGATCAGGAGGGGTTGGGAGGCCCAAGGGGAGAGAATAATAGTATGAAGGCCATCGTGGCAATTTCTTCTGTTCTTAATGCCACAGGAAGAGCACTGTGAAGTATGGGCATGAGGTGTTTCTTCCTGGCACCTTGTCAAAGGAAAATTATTTTATGCAAATGGAAATATTCTGTTCCGAGAAATAATAGATCTACAGTGATTTCATTCTTGTGTTTAACTGGGACAAGGTTTACCTTTAAAAGATGGGTTGGCCCTTACCAGTACTACTTGTTGAATAAAGAAGGAATACCGAGAAGATATTAATTGTACGACATTAAGCTAATAGCAAGCAACCCACATCCCATCCTCAAGAGAGGTCATCAATAAAAATTTGTTAAGGAATAATTGAGTGGGCTGAATTACTTAAAAAGGTATTGAAAATGATAAAATAAAATCCGTGCAGAAGGATAAAAAAAATGGCGCCGATGAAAAAGTGCAATGGTGACCTCGGCCTACCCGTTTTGCTTTCTACTCAAACTGAACGCTTTTCTACCCAGGAGCTATTTTGCTTTTAATCATAAATGGGGATGTTTTAATTGGCCTCTCCTACTTTGATTCTGAAAGCGTTACCAACAATCAAAGAATAGGGGAAATAAAATGCAAAGATAAATTTATTTTTTCAGCCTTGTCTTCAATTTCCCCTAATTCTATTTCCATGTAAAATTATACAAAATATATGGCTTTCTGAAAAGATTTGCTACTGTCTCCCGGGGAGGCGTTCCCAGCATCAGATCGTAAGGCAAATCCTGGGAGCTGCTGATGGAACGCTGACCCAATGGGCTGAGCCAAGTAGCAGCATGTCGCAACAGCCACTCAAAGTGCCCCCAGCCTTGCTTTTCAGCACCCAACCGAAAAGACCTCAGGAATTTAGTATTGTGTAACAAATATTACTGAATGCTTATTACCTGTGAGGCACTGTGATAAAGTCACAAAACCTAAGACACAATCTTTGCTTTTGCTGCAGCTTGAAGTTCAGCAGCAAAGACAGACAATAGGTAACTGTATTATCATGTAGGGGAAGGCACACACAGGTGCTCTGGAAGCACTCACAGAAAAAGTGAACGCATTCTATTTAGATTCTGAAAGCTTTCCACAGAGAAAATCGTCCTGGCTGCATGCTTCTCTTCGAAACAGCTCAGTATTAATATTTATTCCTTCTTGGATACCTTGAATAATGGCCATTGAAAGTACCTGAAGTAAATTTTAGTCCAAATCCTCAGGAAACTTCTGGCTGGAGATGCTACACGGATTGCTGTAGACCACACAGCAAATTTCTAGATGAAACCCTATGCATGTACATTATGCTAGGTACCACATACGCTTGAATCAGAATGCAGCAGGATTATTCTGAATTTTAAACAATTAAAATATTTTTGAGAGGAATTTTTTTTCTTTTTCTTTCTTTTTTTTTTTTTTTTTTTGAGATAGAGTCTTACTCTGTCACCCAAGCTGGAGCGCAGTGGTGCGATCTCAGCTCATTGCAACTTCCACCTCCTGGGTTCAAGTGATTATCCTGCCTCGGCCTCCTGAGTAGCTGGGATTACAAGTGTGTGCCACCATGCCTGGCTAATTTTTGTATTTTTTGTAGACATAGGTTTCACCATTTTGGCCAGGCTGGTCTTGAACTCCTGGCCTCAAGTGATCTGCCTGCCTCGATTAGATTACAGGCATGAGCCTCTGTGCCCCACCAAGGGAAAAAAATCTCTAATTAATCTAAGACATTGCTTAAAAACCAACCAGAATTAATAAAGCCATTCCAGATTACATTCTGTCTTTTTAAACTAGAATTAAAAAACCGTATCAAGGTTTTAAAAAATAGTATTTGTATTTCTGAATAGATCTCAATTAAAATGAAACAGAATACCTAAAATCTAATTGCCAATAATTACACACGATTCAGGGAATCATGGTAAGTTTCAAAGAAGATATTCTCAAATCAGTGTCTCAGAATGGTTAGTTACCAAATACCCTCTATCACTCCCTAAAAGTCCAGCAAATATATTATTCTGAATGATTATGATGCTGGGACAGATATTCTGTAGTTCTTATACCAAAAATGATTTTCTTTGCTGTCAATAACAGGCCTTAATTAAAAAAATAAATAAATTTGTTTTTATTTTAGAAAAAGAAGATAAATTCAATAAAAAAAAATCTGTTGTGGTAATAGAGCTTACTACATGCCAATTCCTCTTTTAAGTGGTTACCCCTATCTCTTCATTTAATTTTTACAACACCACATTGACTTAGTACAATTATCTTCCTATTTTATAGGTGAAGAAACAGAAGCAGAAATGGGTAGATGACTTACTGAAGGCCACGCAGCTGTACACTTGTAGGAAAGATGGGATTTCGATTCAGGCAGTCCTTAGTTTTAAACCTACTCTGCATTACCAGACATAGTAAACTAAGTTTTATTCCATTATTTATGTTAACAAAAAGGGAAAGATATGCTTAATATTTTATGAGTTTTTTTCACTGTACAATATATAAGGCACATCTTTATTTCCTAACAATTACTCTACTCCTATGTGTCATTTTAATGGTTGTGTCATATTCAAATTTTAATTGTTGTGCCACATTTTACTATATATATTTAACCCATACTGGCTGTGGAAACTGACCATAAGCAATGTAGTGCTATATTTCCTGGTACTCAAATCTTAATTCTTTGTGACAATTCATGTCCTAGGATAATTTGCTGGGATGGAATTATTGGGTGAAGAGTAACCTGTCTTACATTTGAATACATGTGCCAAATTTTGCTCCTTTTTAGGCCTTTGGTTAACACCAGTGACCTTCTAATTGTTAAATTCATCAGCTTCCTTTGAGGTTTCGTCCAACAAGCTTGGAAGTGTGGATAGGTAATCTTCCTCCTCAGAAATATTTCCTCCTGTACTGTCTATAATCTTGCTTTCTGGGTCATCCTCAAACCTCGCTGCCTGCTCTTAATTGGATATTGCATTGGTAACTCCTACAGCTTAAATGGAGATATGCCTATTCTTAGCTTTCTTCCTCCACCCTCTGTGTGCTTTGCTAAGGTACGTTTACCTACTTTTACGTGTCCAACCACCACTATCACGTACAGGGTTCCCAGAGGGAGTAAGGTACGTTTACCTACTTTTACGTGTCCAACCACCACTATCACGTACAGGGTTCCCAGAGGGAGACCCCCAGACCTCATCAGATCTGCATTTCCTACTGCCTACTAGGCTCCTGAAGCAGCCTTTTGATTTTCAAACATGTATCCCAAACCAATTCAATAGCTTCACTCCAAAACCTTCTTCTCTTTCAAAAAATACTTACGGAGCCTTGTCATGTCCTATACAGCCTTCGAGGTGAAGACACATCATTGAGGAAGATGGGACCATCACCGTCTCCTCCAGGTCATTCAGCCTTCCACATTTTGAATAGGCTTTCACTTACTTTGGACTTCACATTTGCCAACTTCCATTGATTCTGTCTCCAAAATATCCTCTTAAACCATCCTCTCTATGTCCATCGCCACTGCACTCATCACCCATCACCTGAAATATTTCCAAAGACTCCTAACTGATTCCCCGGCTTCCTTTCTCCCATTCACTACTCTTGATGTCCATGGCAAAGACAAGCAGAATATTTCGTTTTCCCCCACATGCCATGCCCTACTCACTCTAGAAAGCCCAGATCAGGAGCTGCCTGACCAGGAACTGTCCTATCTCTACGGCTGACCTGTGCTCCTTCCCACAGGGCTGCTGTGTTATTTCTCCCTTATTAATGAGGTTCAGTACGTGGTGATCCCTTTCATTAGATGTCACGTGCGTGACATTCAGGAATGTGCTTCCTTTTCCTCCGTGTGGCTCCTCCAGCCTCTGACACTGTGCCTTACCCATTGTGGTTGTTCAATAGACTTTTTGCTTCTTATTTCAGGTTGCTTCAGGGGAGTTTGGTTAAATATTTTTAACAGAGAGAGAGATTTATGTCTTGGTATGCATATAGTTAAGATGAGTAAAAGACTACATTCTTAATGTGTGACCGTGTGATTTGAAGGTCAGGTAATGCCGTCTGGGTTTACAGGGTGCTGGCAAACCACCAGTCCTTCATAATTAAAAGCATTTTTGAACTTGATACCATAGCAAGGTTTTTCCATTATAAAAGTTTAAACCAGAATTGTATTATTAGGTTGGTACAAAAGTTATTGTGTATTTTTCTGTTACTTTTAAGGGCAAAACTTCAATTACTTTTGCACCAAGCTAATAAAATCATAAGGAATGCATCTTTCCACCATAGAGTTACGCCTTCAAGGGATTAAAAATTATAGTTTATCATTGACATCGTCTTACACAGGCCTCAGCATTCGTGAGCCGCATGGCCCATTGCAGGAGTCTTCCCTGAATGTCTTCTATTTTCAGTTGCTATGATTCAACAAACTTTAAGCTTCCTTCACTGGAGCACCCACCACCTTCCTCTTCCATCTGATGAGAGAGTGAGAGAACAAGTGTGGGAATCCTATCCTTCTTCCTCCAGCTCCGCCTGTGCCCTTTGCGTCTTATCCTAACAGAATAATGACAAGTGAATCCAGTAGTATTTGGTGGGTAAAGTTATCTTTGAAGAATCAGAATACCCACAGGGATTGGCCTGGCCTTTTTTGACCCTACGGCTTATAATAAAACTTCATCTCTTAAACACGCAAAGCTCTGCAACAAGAAATGGAAATGCTGTAAGAGCACACATCCGAGGAAATTTCATTCCCAGATTGTGGAAGGAGAGAGCATCTCTGGGCCCCAAAGAAAGATTCAGTAGGTCATTTACTTTCATCATCTTGAGGGCAAGAACATTGTCTTATACATAATGGGACTCCAGGGACCTTGGGATAGTATCTGGCACCTAAGGAAATTCAGAGAGAATCCCACAGGAACCTGCAGCTTGTGTGCTGGTCTTCTAGGCTGTGACCACACAGCTGATTCATCAGCAGCTCCTCACTTAGGTAAAGTCATGGAGCAGCCTCCGCTGGGGTGACTCTGGAACAGAGGTTCTCCCACCTGAGTGAGACGCAGACTCACGCAGAAAACTCGTTAAATTTCAGAACTTTGGGTCCCACCAGCAGAGTTTCAGACATAGTAGGTCTGAGGTGGGACCTGAGAATGTCCCTTCTAACAAGTCCCTGGAGATGATGATGAAGCTTGTCGGGGACCACCCGATGAGAACTCGGATTGGTGCTTTTCGAGCTTTCCTGTGCATTTGGGTTGCCCGATGATCTGGTCGAGATGAAGATTCTGATGCCCAAGGCCTGCAGTGGGGCCTGAGGCTCTGCATTTCCACCAAGCTCCCAGGTGTGCAATGCTGCTGGAGCTCGGCACAGACCACTGTTTGAGAACCAAGCTCAAGAAGAGCAGCCAACTGAGTGGATGGTCAGAATCACTCAGGAAATGCTGGTCAGCACTGAAGTGGGCAGCCCAGACAGGCTGAGCCAACTGCTGAGATCTACCCCACCCTGACTGCAGACCACGACCCCACTTTGTGTGGCACCATCTTTTTCCATGGACAAATGATCTCTGTGGTGGTCACTGGATTCACCAGTGCCTCGCAGCTTCCCTGCAGGTGCCTCTTTCTCAGCCCTGCACTGTGCCTCTCTGGCAGGTGTGCAGTCTCCTGTCACCTGGCTTCCTAAGGGTGCTCCCTGAGCAAGGTACCCACTCTGCATCATCATTCAATAGGCACAGCTAAGAAGTGGCCATCCAGAAGTAAGATTTCGAGTTATGTTTTCAAGAGCTTTCTGAAGGTAGCAACTGCAGAATTGGCTCTCCTTCTGATCAGTTCAGAGTTTAAAGACACCTGTACTGCTTGGGCTGATGCGTGGCCACCCATTGTCTTGCGAGCACTGGTTTCTTTGTTTCTGTCTCATTAGAAGAGCCAGAGTCTGGATGATCATAAATGGGAAGAGGCTGACATGCATGCCATTGTGCTCCAGCAGTTGCAGAAGGCTCAGTGGTGTCACATAGACAGGGAATCGTCCAGATGGCACACTCTCAGAATCTCGTGGGGCCACAGGATATAAAGCTTCTGTGTTTCCAGAAAGAATAAACAACAAATGTTGGAGTGGGGGTCACGCTGGCACGTTTAGCCACTGGTACTGCAGACTCTTTACTGTAACTCTGCAGCTCCCAGACCTGTGTATCCTCAAGGTGCCTTCTCTCCTTCAAAAGCTGCATCAGGCGAGGTCTCTCATCCCAGCCTCCAACACACAGTGCCCTTCAGCATGGCTGAGAGCTCTAAGCAAGTTCCAGGGCTCTCCCTCGCTGGAAATTGGGGGAGCTTTGAGCCCAGACATTGGTTTTGAAGTGTTCACCTCCTGCACAAAAGGAATGTCATCCACTGAACTTTCCTGGAAAAGCTGAGTCCCAGAGAAGACACAGTGAGGTGTTCCAAGTTCAGAGGGGTCCCCAGGGTGGAATCTTGCTTCCACAACCAGGCCCTGCAGAGCCCCGCCCTCATCTGCAGGGCCCCTTCCTGCAGTGAAAGGGCAGCACGGT